>NC_141145.1:91356263-91658763 GCF_053477565.2 Lygodium microphyllum
CCAACACAACTCATGCTCTTCCCACACTCCCTCTTCCTGCCATGCATCGATTGAGGGGAGGGGGTTAATAATAAAAAAATTTAAGCGAAATTTATCCATTATCCATTTTCCTTTTCCCTTGAAGGGTGTTCCCGTGTGGAACTACAGGTTTCAAGCCTCGGCTCTTGTGCTCCATGTAGCTAGATTTTATTGATGCGCGTGCGGGTTAAGCACTTAACCACCAACATTTACTGATGCGGGAGATTATTTTAGTTTGCTTTTTGCACGGATTACGGGTCTTCAATATTTTGTGGTGAAAATATTACAACAAAATAAAACAAAAGTGGCACACATACTGTAACCCAGACATGGACTCAAAAAATCATGATTGAAGCGGTCTTGTGGATGCCTTGTAGGGCTTCTTTGAGCTTGTGTTAAGCTCAAGACAATGAGCTTTCAACTCATTTCATAAGGCAACTTCACCTCAATTTGCAATGGAGATTGGCAGCCTATTTTCTCTTGGTCTACAATGGAGGCTTGCTCTAGAATTTGTCTAGACTTATCCAAGCCTGTATAGAGCCTTGATTGAGGCTTATGATCTATTAACTACTGCTACCCAGTCCCAAGAATAGCAGGTGCAAATTCACGTCATCTATCCAGATCTGCTTATACTTGTATCAGCCCTCTCCTGCTTCTACTCCAGCTCAGTGGTAGCTTATCCTTCCTTGAGACACTCTTGGATATAGTGGAAATGATCCTTGACATCAACTATTGACACTTGGTATTGAGATTGACCACCACATACTCAGTTTTGGACTGTGAAGAATAGTCTACATGTGTGTAAAATAGGCCAGCCCCTTGTCTTGATGATTCAAGCTCCTTGGCTATTCTCATTTGATGTCCAAATGGCTATGATTGGTGCTGGACACTTGAGGATGTTGTGCTTATGCTGTGAGATGACTTTGGGATGATTCAAGGGCTTCATCTTCTTAGTTTGAATAGAGATTTATGTGCTATAATATACAGATTTGAGAATGTACAACAGGCTAGAAAACTTTCATAAACTGTTGGAAGCATGCATTGGTTTATATTGAAGCACAACGTGACCTTGATGGACTCCTATGAGATGTATGCTTTGGCATTTGCTTGGTAAATGTCTTGTGGATTGAGAAAGGGATTGTATGCTAATATTTGAAGCTAGAAACAAATACAGTGATGTTATCTTGGCTCTTACAAACAGGGAATGCATTTTATGACATTGTCTATTGAAGACAGAGTGTCGATGGTTGTCTGTATGGTCATGTATTGACCCCTACATCTGATAGCACATGCATGAAGTACTTTGAGGACATTTTCAAGCTGGATAAACCTTACTTTGCTGAGTATTTGCTGACTGCAAGCTGCAGTCAAGATATTTGACACTGGTACTTAATGTATATGCACTACTATGTGCCCGAATGATCATGTATGGAACCCTACATGTATTAACATATGTCTGTGAGCTTGTGGGACATGTATGACATGCATACACCTTATTTTTGGCTATAAATCAGCAGCTGATCATTTACACCCTCACAGTAAGGTTGCATGATACAGACTTAAAGCAATTGCATGGCCTATGTACTGATTGATGTACCTACAGGTTATGTCATATGTTTGTGGATGGTTTTGTGATGTTGATGGGCTGAAATACTCTATTTTTAATAGTGAGTTTGGTGTAGAAAATTGTCATAAACAGTCAAAGTATGCAGTTAGTCAGTTAGACTTGTTGACTTGCAAGTAGTCATGCATTGTTTACAACATGGCAAATGCTAACAGGACAGACAATATTACCTAAATTATGGGGGAGAAATTGGACAGCCATAATTAGCCATATGGAAGTTCCGCATGGAGAACTTCTTAATCGAGAAAGGATGTTGGGAGTTGGTGAATGGAGTAGAAGTCGAACCTGAGCTCCCAAAGAGACCTACAGCTAATTAAAGATGACTACACCAAGCTTGGACAAAAGGAGCTCGCAGTAGGGTGTTGCACTAGATGTCTCTATGTATATTAGATGCCATGGTAATGTAGATAATGAACTCCAGCTCTCCTAAGGATGCTTAGGACATCCTGCTCAAGTACTATGGCATGACCACAAGCGCCAAGAAGATCCAGTTAAAGCAAAAATCTAACAACATGGAGAGAAAGAGCAGATCTATGCAGGATTATGTCATGGAGATCAAGACTATTGCATATCAGCCGGCATCTATTGGATCACAGGTTGAAGATAAAAACATGGTTTCTGTGACTTTGAATGGCTTGGGGCCTGGGTATAAGTCTTTTGATACTTTTGTGTCTGTGCCAGCTGAAATGCCTGATTTCAATGAGTTGATTGCATTGCTTATCCATGAGGAGGTTAAACTTGGCTTGACTACAGGGTCAAGCAATTCCAAAATCAAGGATGTAGTCTTTTATTCCAATCAACGCGGCCGTGGTAGAGGCTATGATTCTGGTAGAGGAGGCCAGCAAAATGCATCCTATGGCAATAACAACCAACATGTATCGAATGCAAGAGGTGGTGGAAACTTTAGAGGCAGGGGGAGATCTAGCCCTAGAGAGGAAGAGGCTCCTGGCAGTAGCAGCAGCGTCCACCTGACAATCCAAATAAGGATAAGGATTGTCATTACTGTGGGAAATATGGTCATATTGCCAAGGACTATTGGAAGAAGTAGGGCAATCAGAAGGGCAAACAACATGGACATTTTGCTACTTCCAATCAGGTAGATGATGCTTCAGGAGATAGATTGTTTGCCATGCACTATGTGAAAGATAGGGCTGCTAAAAAATCCATTGATGATGCAGTATGGTACAATGATTCAGGGGCATCAAACCACATGACCCCCCATGGTGATTGATTCACTGACATGTTAGCTAAAAGACATGGCTATGTATACACAGGTGATGACATGCAACATAGCATTGAGCATAAAGGCAAAGTGCATCTTGTGGTTCATGATGGCAAAAAGAGAACTTTGTATGATGTACTGCATGTCCCATCAATAATGAAAAACTTACTATTTTTTGGTCAAATGATGGAGCAGAACTTGCAAGTTAGGTTCAATGAGCATGGATGCTTTATTGAAGAATTTGGAAATGGATGCAAGTTGATTGCTCACGGTCACAAGAATGGCAGAATGTTTACTCTTGATGCCACTTTGCCAGAGCTAAATTCAGCTATGTTTGCCCATGGTTCTGGCACTATCAGAGATTTGGAAATTTGGCATAAGAGAGTGGGACATGTGAATTTGCAGAGGCTGAAAATTATGTAGAAAAAAGAGCTTGCTACAGGTTTACCCAAGTTCCAATACACAAACATTGATCATGTATGTGATGCTTGCCAATTTGCTAAGCAGTCAAGGTTGCCATTTGTCAGGCATGTAAGGCAAAGTACACGTGTGTTGTAGTTAAGGCACTCTGATGTCTAGGGGCCAGCCAATAATGCATCTATGGGAGGCTCAAAGTACTATATGACATTCAATGATGATTACAATCACTAATTGGGTGTATATTCTGCAGACAAAGGATGTGGTGTTTGTTGTTTTTCAGTAGTTTAAAAAGCAGGTTGAGAAGGAATTTGACTACTATATCTCTTGCTTGAGATCAAACAGTGATGGGGAGTATGTGTCAAAAGAGTTTGACAATTTTTCGGCTGAAAATGGCATACATAGGCAACTTACGTGCAACTATATTCCACAACAGAATGGAGTGGCTGAGCGTAAGAATAGGGTATTGATGGAAGCTACTCGTGCCATGATGAACGAGAAGAAGATGCCACTCTATTATTGGGCTGAGGCTATTATGACAGCCATGTATATCTTGAATCAGACTCCCACTGTGCAGATATTCATGAGATGACACTGTTTGAGAAGCTGTATGGCTATAAGCCGGATGTAAGTCACATGAAAGTCTTTGGCTATCTTGCTTATGTGCACATCCTAGATGAGAAAAGAAAGAAGCTAGATCCAAAAGTGCATAAGTGTGTTTTCACGGGATATTCGTAGGAGAAGAAGGCATACAAATGCTATGACCCCTTTATCAGGGAGACTTTGGTGAGCAAGGATGTTATCTTTGATGAGATGGCCTCTTCGTATGTATCACTGGCTACAGTGCCATCGGATACACCTTCTACTCATGTATCTACAAGTGATTCGCAGCAAAGTACTGCTATGACAAGTCCTAGTGGTCAAACGATATCTCCATGGACAGGGAGATTGTGGAGCTCTGGCTCATCGTCCACTGACACCACTATGTCAGTGTGAGGGGGAGATATGATGTAGTGGGTAGTAGAGGAAAAGGAAAAGTCATTGATGATATGTTTGGTGTGATGACACCTGGTAGGTTGACTTCAGGCTATGACTCAACTAACAGTCTAGACTGTGAGTTTGGTATTCCGACTATGTATACGCCTAGTACTAGGCAGAACAGGTACATTTCACCTCATGAGAGAGGGGAATCAAGTAGTGCACCACAGCTTAAACAATCGCAAAGAGTCAAGTATCCTGTGGATAGGATAAGCTGACTTACAGTGGTTTTTCTACGAAGCATTTTTCTTATATGACAAAGGTGATAGAGGTCAAAGAGCCTGCTACATTTGCTGAAGTAGTGATGGATAAAAATTGGTGCATAGCTATGGATCAAGAGATAGATGGCTTGGCTGACAATAGTACTTGGGATCTTGTACCACTGCCAGAAGGAAAGAAGACCATTGGCAGCAAATGGGTCTACAAGATTAAATGCAAGTCAGATGGCAGTGTAGAGAGGTACAAAGCTAGGCTGGTTGCTAAAGGATATGCTCAATCATATGGGTTAGATTATGAGGAAACATTCAACCCTGTTGCCAAGATGGCAACCATACGATCAATGATTGCATTGGCTATTGCTAAAGGCTAGAATTTGCAGTAGATGGATGTGAATAATGCTTTCCTCAATGGTGACTTGGCAGAGGATGTCTACATGGATCAACCCGAAGGGTATATTTGCCCCTATTTTTAGCATTACGTGTGCAAGCTGAAAAAAGCATTATATGGGCTAAAGCAGGCTCTGAGAGCCTGGCATGCAAGGATCAGTAACTACTTGCAGAGCTTAAGATTTACTATTGGCAGGCCTGATCACATCCTATTTACAAAAAAGACTGACAGTGGCTTGGTAGTGTTGGTCATATATGTTGATGATTTGATAATCACTAGTGATGATGACTTGGGCATACAACATGTAATGAAGATGCTGAAAACTGAATTTGACATGAAAGACTTCGGTGATTTGAAGTATTTCTTGGGCATTGAGGTGGTTACAGCTGAAAATGATTTATGGCTGATGCAGAAGCACTATGCCATGGAAATGCTGAAGAAGTATGGCATGGCTGAATGTAAACCACTGGATACACCTCTTGATCAAAATGTAAAGCTAGAAATGAGCACTCGGGATGAAGTTGAGGATGTGACTATGTACATGCAAATGGTTGACAGTCTGATTTACTTAACCATCACTAGACCCGACTTGAGCTATGTTGTAGGGCTCATAAGCCAGTTTATGCAGAAGCCTAGAAAGCCGCACTTGGATGCAGTTAGATGCATTATGAGATATGTTAAGTCCACTGTAGATTATGGGTTGTTCTATGTGAGAGATAAGCCCTTGAAACTGGTTGGATACACGGATGCAGATTGGACAAGATGCTTATATGATCAAAGATCTACAAGTGGCTATGCTTTCTAGTTTGGAAGTGAAATGATAAGTTGGAGCAGCAAGAAGCAACCTACGGTTGCTTTATCAAGTATTGAGGCAAAGTACAGGGGTGTTGCATTGGCAGCATATGAGATTGCATGGCTGCTCAATCTTATGGCTGATTTGGACATACAAGTAGATGCTCCAGTGACTCTACTATGTGACAATCTTAGTAGTGTACTCTTGGTCATGAATCCAGTATACCATGCCATGACAAAACACATTGAGGTACACTATCACTTCATCAAAGAGATGGTTCTTGCATGGAGAATTGATCTCATGCATGTGAAGACTGATGTGAATAGGATGCAAATATCTTTACCAAGTCTCTGGGTAAAGATAAGTTCAGTGTTTTCAGACAGTTGCTTGGTGTGCAGCTATTGTCTTGAGCTTGAGAGGGAGTGTGGAGACTTCAAGCTCGTATGGTGTGACCACCGACAGATTCTTAGCTTTGTCCAATTGTATCAACACAAGTGTGGGACATTAAATAAGTCGGTGACTTTAGACTTATTCAGTACTTGGTGTGAATGGTCTTATAGACCTTAGTGTGTTGTAATCATTTGATATATATGGGTAATTAAACAAAAAGAAATAGTGGGTGAGCATACGTCTACTCACAGTTGCTCCAATTCTCTATCTCTGTCTTTCTCACTTTAACATTTTACAAGGATTTAGGGTGCGCTTTTATTTTTAAGATATGCCTTTCCCCCTTTGCACTTGCCCTAGGCTTTAAATTTGCTCTTTGCGCTTTTGGCCCTTTTCTCATGTTTTTCTATTGGGCCAGCTTTTTCTACTTTGTCCTACATCTTTTTTATTTTTGTTTGCTTTCTTTTCGCTTTCTAGTGTTAATATTATCCCCTCCTAGCCAAGTGCTAGCCCCTGGCATGTGTAGGTTAGGACTCAAGTGGTTGAAGGTTTACCATGTGGATCAATGATGGGGCTTTAGGGAGATTAGTTGTGGAGAAGAAGCATAACAAAATAAATGAGAGGTTACAGAGGTTGAGGATATATTGAGTGGGTAATGGGGGCCCTTTGATATCGATGGTTGATTGTAGTTGTTGATTGTACTGAAAAAGAAAAGTAAGTGCACTACTTGAGGATGTGTCTACCTCATTGTGCAATGCATGGTGTCTGTGCCAGTGAACCTAGAGGTTGGGTCACCTCAGGGAAGCCTATGGTGTTGTCCCACACTTGAGGACCTAGTTGGTGGGTGTGACTTAGGGAGACATGTCTAAGCACAAACTCCCTAAATATGTCCTACCCTTGATATGCCCTAAGTGCAAAGTGGGGGGATAGGGAGGGCTAGAGGGTTAGTCATGGATCCTGGCCGACTGAGGCCATCAGATGCATCTAACTTGAGAACCCCCAGGTGCAGTTTTTATGGCACTCTGATGTTACATGAGAAAGCTCCTTATTCATTTCCTTTTGCTTCGTGTGGGTCTTGTCTTTGTTTTTTCTTTTCTTTTTCCTCTTTTTCTCTCTTTTTTTTTTTTTGAGATACATTGGAAGAGGGAGTACACTAGACCTCATCGTAATGCTATTTAGTATTTACATTTTGAGGGGGGCCTAATAGATTTGCTAAGGAATGCATGGCTTTGCATATAGCCCTTTTAGTTATTTCTTACATTGAGAGGGGTAGTAAAGAGAAAGAATGATTACATTTTCAGAACCTACTGTCACTCATATCATCCAAAAGGCTCATACAAAAAGCTAGCAAGAGAGTGGCCCTTAACATTAGGGCGGTCATTGCACAACTGTTTATCCCTACATTGATATCAAAATAGAGGGGTGGCATGCACTCTTCTTGGGGTACTGGTTTTTGTTTTAGTAGGAATCAGAAGAGGTGGAGGTAATTACAAGTGATAAGGAAAGTGAGGTCAAGGCATGTCGTGAACTCATCCAAGAAGTGAGTAATAGAGGGTAAGAGGTATTGTGCCCCAAAGTTTAGGCATTCTATGTCAAGAGTGGCAGCATTGACATTGTAGATCAAAGGGAAGTCATACCTGTCATGATTTCCTCGGTCAAAATCCACACCATAATGCCTCAAGTAAGCCATGTATGTAGGACATCCTTTTCATACAATAGCATGTTGCAAAAAGCCATCCACAGCTCAAAATTGTTGTCCCAAATCTTTCGGCTCCATTTAGGTTGGGCTTCTTAGTCTTTAACCTTTCTTGGCTCTTCCATGACCTTATCCTCCCAGTCTTTGCAGGCATAAGTGTCATCCAAAGCATAAGGGTCATCCATACAAGCATGGGTCACCATACTACCATCGGGGTCAAAAGGATAATTGTGATCCAATGCATCTACTATATCATAGAAGTAATTCATGGTGTCATTTTCAAGTACTAATGGTGGCAGAAGATCCTCATTGACTTATACAGTAGCATGCATTGACTTGTCCATAAACTCATTGGGAACCATTGTGCTATGTAGAACTGGAGCAGATGAGGCTACAATCACTACTGCAAGAGGTTAGGGCACAGAAGGACAAGAAGCCAACTAAAAAGTTGCTAGAGGTGGAGAATCGACTCCTTGGGACCCTCCAAGAGCAAGAACAATTGAAAGAAGAGCTGAATCGTCACAAACACAACAAGGACAAGATGCTAGCAATCTAGAATGAACAAGAGGAGATGGTGACAACGCTATCAAAAGAGCTGAGGCATAGTCAAGGACAGATGGAGGAGAAAGCAGAGGCTTGGGAAGAGAGGAACCTTGGAAGTGTCAGGGACCTAGCAGAATGCCTTGCCCTAGTAGAAAGTGGGATAAATATGATACAAGCAAGGGCCAAAGCAGTGACATCATGGCTACAAGTCCAACAACATGCCTTCCTAAACATAATGCTTCACATAACTCAGGGTGGAGGTGGCAACTTCATGGAAGGGCTAAAAAGGAAGCTAGAGATGTCAAGGAGGGCCATAAAATATGGGCTCCAAGAGCACACTCTTAGACCCAACACTAACCCAAGCTTGGCAAAACAAAGGCAACTTTTTATGCAAGCAAGGCTCTTGATGGAGGAGTTAGAGTAGTTCAGAATTGCAGAACAGGAGCACCAAGAGTAGCCAACCATTGCGGCCCAAGTAGAACCACCAAGGGACGAAGGGCCCGATTTTGAGCAACTTGATGACATCAAGACACAACTTGGTGAAGAGAGCCCACCCCCATCTCCATCAATAGAAGTAGAAGGCCACAAATAAGAAGATTTTTCTACCGCGAAAAGAATGATCAAGGCCAAAAGAGAACGCATGGAGTTGGCTGAATTCACGAGGAGAAAGTTTAATGCTAGACCATAGGAAATGCCCAATGTCTAGATGAATATTGCAAATAGAGGAACAACTGTCTATCAATTGGGCAATAGAATTGAACCATTGGGAGCAGTGGGAGAATGGTGTAGGCCATTTGAATTTAAATTCTTCTACCCTTCTACCTTGAATCGAGTGCTACCTACCCCCTCTCCGAGATTCTTCACTTGTTCAAATTTATCTTTCGTGTCATTTTGCCCCTATATGAGGCTTGAGAAGTCCATTTCCAGCCCCATTTCTCCCTCTGCCTTCTCCACTTATACCTCTTTTGCATTTTCTTCTTCCTTCTCCACCTCCATTTTCTTCCTTTCCTCTAGTTCCTTCTTTAGGTCATTCACATGTCTCTAATAGATGGTTAGATACTTTGTCTTCTCTAGTTGGTAGGTAAGAAACACATCCTTCTCAATCTCTAACTCTACCATAGCAGTCTTCCTATCTTCCTTCATCCTTTCAAGTTGGCCTAAGAGTTCTTACACATACTCATCGTAGTCGGTCGTGCCAGTATGACCAATGGCCTGGACATTGTTAATTCTTCTAACTTGGACTTCTTTGAGTCCTTTCTAGATTTTGTATCCATGACAGCAAGTCTCTTTGTCCCTATTATTGGGGTTGTGCCACTAGGCACTAGGCCAAGCTTCTTCGTCGAGTTCAGCACCAAAGGTATTGCACCCACGCCACCACATTGCTTTGGTCCACTTCCCCTTCCTGAGGTCTCCTCGGTGGTGGCTAGCATGGCAATTAGGGTTGGTGGTGGTGGGCTCATGGGGGCCTTTCCTTTTGCTATAGCGTTGGAGCCTGGTTCATTACATGGGCTTCTCCTTATGATCTCTTCATGGTGGGAGGCTTTCTCTACCAACAACTACAAGGCTAGGGCCTTTTGCTCGTCTTATTCTCTTTTCATCATTTTCTCATTTTCTATTTGCTTCCTTTTTCATTCCTCTTCTGCCTTCTTGACCCCTCTTCCACTTTCTTAATCACTCATCTTCCTCTTCTTGCTTCTTTTTCTATTCATCTTCTAATTCTCTAGACTCCTTTTGTGTGTCTTTACTTGCTAATGTGTCCTCCCCTCCCCACTAATGGTTCTCTTTCTCAAATCCTCTTGTTGCTATGCTAGACTTGGAGTAGAGCTTCCCTCTTTTTGGGTGCTTGCACAAGCGATCTGTGGACTAGTGAGTGCTCAAGGGTTTCTTCCACCAATTCTTGTCTCTCCAAGTCCCCAACAACCTCCTACATGATGGCAATGAGTACACCTCCAAAACCTATGTTGGAGGCCTTAGTTGTTTGCTAGCTTTTTCCTTGCTATCTCCACTATAACACCATATTGGGGAATATAGAAATTTCCCATAAGTTTGGGACACATGGTCAAATCTTTGGATTTGTTATACCTTGAACACCATAACTCCAAATCGAGCACTCTATAGCTCAATAGATTCCATTTTTCAAGCACTTTCCAATGATAGGTCAAACTTATGGGCATGTTATCTGGGTGCCACCTTTTTAGTATTCAAAAAATGGGAATTGGGAGATTCCCAAACTCACTAATATTGTGTTCTATGGAAACCGAAGACTCCCCACCTGCTACTCTAGTTCCTATGGCTAGCACTTTCATTGAGGATTCTCTAGTCTTATGCACATAGCCATTCCAATTTATTTTGTCTAGAGACTTGGCCATGAGGCTCTTGAGTAGTGGCACTCCAATCCTACTCATCAAGGCATTTTACCTTTGATTGGAGAAGAGAGCATGGACTATCTTTGCCTACAGCCTGATATCGGGGTTGGGGATGTCAGTTAAGCTAACTCCATCATTCATGTACACTTGGGCCTTGTCCATCCCTAGCATATTGTAAACATCTCTTTTGGGTCGCCTCTTGGGTTTGTTGACCAACTCTAGAGCTCTTTCCACCATTTCAAGGCTCAACTCCACTTCTACTCTACGAGTCTCTAACTGGCCAAAGACCAAGCCACTTTTAACCAGGTCGGCAAGCCAACTCCTAAGAGTTGTTGCACTAAACAGGTGATTGTTACTACTAACTATACTAATTTGGTTTAGCCTTCCATTATTTTTACGACGTTTGTTCGTAATAGTCCAACTATAGATATCTAAACTCCAGTAAACATACTTAATCTCACACTTCGTTTCTTTTAAACTTTTACAACTAGGTCTTTATATTGGGCACTAAAACGCTAAACCTAGGATAACTACAGTTTCCCTCCATCTTTCAGGAGCGGCTCCTCATTAATTTCTCATGCCATACTAGTGGCGGTTTATCCAGGAAGTTTTGATGTTTGACTTTGAGAATTTTGTTTCAAGGTATAGATCCCTTGGATCTATTCGAATATCTCCATTTAAATTCCTTTTTATATTTCTCTTCTCCAACTGATTAAAATTAATTCTTTTTATTTATTTAAGTGATAGCAAACATTCAAAACACATTTTCTAACATACCATAAACCCATAATTTTAATTCCTTGTAACATTTCCCCTCTCCGTATTGCAATTCGTCATTGGTTTTTAGTGTTTAGATAATTAATTCGTTTTGCGAGAATAACCTTTATTTCTTCTTCTTTCTAAATACCAATCAGGACAAAAACAAATACTCTCTACACTCTAGCGTAAACACATACATAGTTTATTTTAAATCCCCGTATTTTCCTTTAATTTATCAGTTAGTCCTAGTGGCCCTCCACTCATAATTCTTGCAATCATCAAATTTTTGTAAATGTAAATAAAATGTAGACATTTAATATAGACGCTGAGACTTCATCCCATGCCATCTAATCATTAAATTGTTAATTTTTATGTTGCTTTTAATTTAAACCAAATATTGTAGCTTCAACCTGGCATTATTAATTATTACAAAGTATTATTAAGCTTCTTATTCTTACCCTCCCATATTTCATAAATTTCCACACCACGGATAATCTCTATTTATCAAAACCAAAACACCATATCTTAACGCAAGCATTTTTTTAAGGAAAACATTATTAAATTGTTGTTTCTTTTCTTTTAATCCTTACAAAAATTCACTAACAACTCAGAACCTATCTTTTCAGCCTTTCACTAGGAATCCATAATTTGTATTGATAAATAACACATTTTATTTAAATAAAAACTATGATTTTTCTTTAAAAATAACCATTTTTGATTTTTTAAATATATTAAATCACTTTTAAATATTATTTAAAAATTTAATAAAATTTTAAAGACATAAAATTTATCAAAAAAATATCATGAGTCATATTGGATCAACCAAAAATTTTGTAAAAATTCATATATGTCAATTTTAAACCATTTTAGAGTATTTTTCACTATTTTTTATTTTTAGAAAATAATTTCAGGTGCATATAAATGTAGAAAATCATTCAGCACAGGAAAATAGGTTTCAAGGAATTTTCTAAAAATATTAAACTGAACATTTACTCATACTATATCATTTATTTTAGATAAATGAATTAAAACGCTTACGTGTTAAACCGTAGGTCGTTGTCACGTCCTTGGAGACCGTATCCTTATGTTGTCCAACCAAGGGTATCCTCCAGCCAATCTTCTCGATCGTGAGCTTATACTCTAGTATTTTTTTTCTCCTTCGATCTCTCACGCTCTATTGCTCTTTAGCTCAATGTAAACCACCCTTAAAGGGTTTAAAAGGATTAAACTCTTAATGAAGAGTTAATTTTAGCTATGGTTTTGAGTTGAGGAGGCGACGACTTATGAGGGAGATGGAGACTAATTCAATATCTTTTTAATCTGCCCACCAAATCCTGCGCGAGATAGAGCGATTTGACAAGAAGAAATTTTTCTACCAGCCTATGATCTCTGATTATGTGGTTACATTGATGCTCCATTTTGGCTATTTGAATTGTATTTCTTCTGCTTTCTTGGGCTTCCTTCTGCTCCTATTGCACCAATCGAATGGGCCAAAAAATGGCACCCTCCATCTCTCTCTCTCCTTCTCTCTGTCGTTCATCCTCTCTCTTTCTCTCTCTCTCTCAAATGCCATTCCAATCCTCTATCTTGCATACGTGCAATCGGCTTCTTAGAGCCCTCGATTTCTCTCTGTTAAAATGAGACGTAAGGGAAAGAGTACATTTGGTTGGAAATGGGGCAGGAAGGATCGGATTAAGGTCGCCGCGGATTGCCAGAAGTCTACCAGAAGTCAAATATCTCTCTCATGTGTAATGAATGGGGATCACGGGAATATGGCATGGGAACATACCAGTCACACTGACGGTATATAAGGTGTAAGAGGTATTTTGAGGCATCACAGAAATTATCAAGAAACTCTCTTTTCACCTTCTCAAGCTCCCATGGCTTCCTCTTCTTCTTCCTCTCTCCCTCTTTCTCTCTCTTCTTCTTGCCTTTCTCTCTCCTCTCCCTCTTCTTCTGCAGTCCTTCTCTCTCTCTTTCCCCTTAGTTAGGATAGTTAGGTCTCCTTCATTACAAGTGGTATCAGAGCTTTGTCCTTGATCCTTCTCTTTCCCCATAGATTTAGGGCTCTCACAGATTCCACAGTTAGAAAGCTCCAGTTACATCTCTTTCACATGTACACAGGAGTACTCAGGCAGGCTGTCAGCCGTCTTGAAGACTGTGGCAGCCTTTCTTGGAGCTTTCCCAAGAACCATGGACAAATCTGGAGGCGTGCAGACAAATTTAACAGGTTGTCACTAATTTTCCTGCAAGTTTTTTAGGGTTTTGGGCAAAAAGGAGGGTAGCACGGTTAGAGAAGGCCAAAAACTCAATTACTTTTCAAGAAGACCTTCTCTCTCCTCTTTTTCCCAAGCTGCCATGGAAGCTCCAGCTCAAGAAATTCAGAAATTCTGCTCCCCCTCCTCTTCCTCAGCAAGATTGGCTTGTCCTAAGGTCTCCCCCTCAGTGGGAGGAGCACATTGAGCAGCAGCACCCTTGGTCTCCCCTGCTTGTGGCCCCCCAGGAGCAACCCAAAATTTGCGGCGCAAAAAACGGGCTGCTTCCTGGCCTGCAGGGCAGCCCTCCCAGCTCTCCCCTCCTTCCTGGTTTCAGCCCTGGCCCTTGGCAACTCTTTTGGGCAGCATCAGGGACATCTTCCTCAGCCAATTGGACTCCCCTTTTGCACTCAAGAAACCCTGGTCTGGTGCAGTCCATGGCAGCCATGGAACCTTGGTATCAAGCTCAGAAATCCTGAAGATTTTGGTCTCTCCTTGGTCCCCGGGAGTCCCTCTTCAACATTGCTCAAGATTTCAGCCATCAAGAAGAATGGGAAGAAGATTACAAGCAAGATTGGAAGGCATGCACTTGTGGGCAACCATGGCTATGGAGTAGGACCTCAGTTTCAGCAAGAACTCTTCATGGGGAGGTCCTGAACCATCCTATCCCAAGCTTGATTTCACCCTTTCTTGACGAAGCATACCCATTTTGGAGCCATGGAGCATTCGGGATCAAATGGAGCTCTCATGGAGGACTGAGGTGGCATTAGTGGCTGCCTTCTTCTCCAAAAGACTCAAGGTAACTGATTCTTGACTCTCATTCTCTCCGTTTAAGCCTCTTGTTGAATCCCATCCATTTGTTTGAGAGAATGTATGAGTCCAAGTAGATAATAGGAGACCCAGACCTTGAATGCATGCTAATTAATTGTCCCAGTCATTTCTCTTTGATCTTATAGTGCTAAAATGAATTTTACTCATGCTGAAGCTTCATTGTGATTTTATTTTGCTTACCCATAACCCGTTTGGCTTCTTGTGAATTGGCTGAGCCAATAAGTGATAAAAAAAATCCATTGTATAAGGGTGAGTAGGCAGTGAGTCACTGCCGGTAAGCTCCATATCCCTATTTCCTATTCCAATTCCATGCACTTCATGAAAAGCCCAAAATTTTGATTTGAGAAATGCATCTCATGCCGGTTGTTTAATTAATAAATGTCTGCCATGTATATTCTGGGTAAGGAAAAGCCCGATGCCAGGCGAGGTGGCAAGACAAAAGAGGGGTGACCCCCCCTTGCCATCAAAGACCCTGAAGGGGTGCACAACCCGACCCGGGGGGAACTTTGCCCACCTCCTAGTGATCCGAAGCCCAAAGAATTATTGCAAGTGCAGGTACATTTGATGGAATAGCCCAAACCCTGACCACTTGAGCCTACAAACCCCTACATGCATTGGTAATGTCATGACCCGCTTCGTAATGTATGGTGGATGTAATGCAAGAAGGGCAGGGTATGCAGTGTGGAACTGGTCTCAGTAATGAGCTATGGATGCAAAGAATGTATGGCTTTATGGGGAATTGAGAGCCACCATTGAGGCCCTGGATGTCTGGGATAAGACCCTCACCCTTGGGATAAAGTATGCTCCTTAAGGGAGCCTTTGCAGGATATTGCAGACAGCCAGTCCTACATAGTCAGCCCACAAGAATTGATTATAGAAAAGCCTTCTTGTGTAATTGAGCACAAGCTCTATAGCTTGATTTGAAGAGGGCATCTTCCCCTTCAATCTGAGCTAAAAACCTCCCCATTCTGCCCTACGGTTTGGGAGATACACTCAAATTTGTGCTCAGAGGTACTGTGGAACAGGCAGCAGTCCTACACAGTCAGCCCGCAAAAACTGATTATAGAAAATCCTTCTCATGTGACTGAGCATGATCTCTATAGCTTGATTCAAAGAGGGCATCTTCCCCTTCGATCTGAGCTAAAAATCTTCCCATTCCGCCCTAGGGTTTGGGAGATACACTCAGTTTTGTGCTCAGAGGTACTGTGGGACAGGCAGCAATCCTACATAGTGTGTCCACAAAAAGTGATTACAGCAAAGCCCTAATCATTTATTGTCTGAAATATTTTTACATAGCCTTGTAGAGGGGATCGAGGGCTTTCATTTGAATTAGAAAGTTTG
The DNA here is from genome assembly GCF_053477565.2 of Lygodium microphyllum. Lineage (NCBI taxonomy): Eukaryota > Viridiplantae > Streptophyta > Polypodiopsida > Schizaeales > Lygodiaceae > Lygodium > Lygodium microphyllum. The sequence goes on from NC_141145.1 coordinate 91,372,160, forward strand.
GCAATCGGAGTTCCCTAGCTCAAGTTATCATCATTTCTGTAACAAGGGGTCTGGTAGACTGCACTTGGGATGGCAGGCCACAAGGGTAAAGCAAAGGCCCAGGAGGAATTTCAGCGTGAAATAAGGGACTCCCGTGCCTCAATGAACGATCCTAGCTCAGCCCAGGAGGATCGTGAAGACTTGTTTGAAGAAGGGCCCCGAGATAGATCGCTTGTCTCTGCTCAATCAAACCCTATGCCAACATGAGACCCGTCATGCTGAACGACATCGAGAGATGGAGCAACGCCACAGGGAGATGGAAACCCGCCAAGATTAACGTCATTCTGAGATGATGGCCAAGATGGACTTACTCATAGAGAGCATGGGCGCCCTCATTCCCGCTATTGCCCCCCCCCCCCTCGAATCAACCCAAGGAGTATGTCCCTCCCCGTGAGGCTAAACGCCCTCCCCCCTTGGAGACCGGGTGCAGCCCACAAGGTCTTGGTGGTACCCATGGCATCCCCCATAGCACTTATGAGACGAGTGAGCCCTCCACTCGACATGATGAGCCTCTCCTTCCCTCCCCCGTTACAAATCCTTCCAGCCTATCATTGGCACCCCAACTCTCCCGTAACGGGGAAGCTACTTGCACACTCAAGGGAATGGCTCCAATGCAAACCTTGGGCAGCATGGAATGCACGGAGTGCATGGGCAGCATGCATATGACAATGGGCAACATGCACATGGCAATTGGCAACATGCATATGGCAATGGGCAGCATGCATGTGGCAATGGGCAGCATATATATGGTAATGGGTAGCATGGACATTTTGGACAGCAAGGTCCTAATGGGCAATTTGGTCCTCATGTAATGCATGGGCAGCATGGCCCCCATGGGAATTTTGGACAACAAGGCATGTATGGGTAGCATGTAGCACATGGCATTCATGGGCAGCCAGGCCCAAATGAGCTGTGTGACAAGATCGCGTTTACAAAATTCAATAGGCAATCCTCATCCCCAGCTTAACTAGAGGAATGGACCTCTAAATTGGAAGCCTATTTTCTCATCTATCCCCGTACCGATGAAGCAAAGATCATTTTTGCCTCCCTTCACTTAGAAGGTTTTGCCCACACATGGTGGAGATTTGTTCAACGAGAAAACCAGCAGTTTCATGATTGGGAAGAGTTCAAGATGCACATGATCCAAGTTTTTGTCTCCCCGGTGGAAAAAGAACGCTTGGCTAGGCAATGGTATCAATTTGATCAGTGAAATCTCACTGTGAGGGAGTACATCAACCAGTTTATGAACCTATCCATGTATGTTGAGGCAGTTAGTGATGAGGCCAAATTGCATAAATATGTTTATGGGTTGGATGCGCATCTCTCAGCTGATGTAATGGCTCAAAAGCCAACCACCCTATTTGCAGCCATAGAATTGGCCAAACGCTATGGTCGAAAGTACCGCCGCAATGAGAGCACGCAGCCCATTGCCGGACAGCAAATATACCCTATTAGGCAACCCCCATATGCTAATAATTATCGCAGCAATAATGCAGGGAATGGCAGCCCCAAAATTCCTACTTACCCCACTTTTAATGCTGAAAGGAAATATGGCAGTTTTGGGACAGCACCACCCTCCAAAAGTGACCCAAAGTATGCTGAAAATAAGGCCAGGAATGGCTTCGGTCCCAACGGTTAGAAATTCATTCCTCCTGAACTTGTCAAGGATAGAAAAGCCAAAGGCTTGTGTTTTAAATGCGGGGATAAGTATACGACTGGTCATGCATCCAGATGCCCCTTTAAGAACGCCACTATCAAGTTTAATAGCATGTATGTGTTGGAAGATAGTGACAAGCTGGAAGAGGACATGCATGATAGCTCTCAAATAATGACACTCACTGAAAATGCTGAATATGAGGAGGATATTGATCCCGATCAGTTTTATGACTCATCGGACAGGTTCCCGTTTGACCCCGGTGGGGTGGCTGCCCCATTGATGACATGCTTGGAAATGACCCTTGGCACCCCTCATTCACCACTATATCAGCTTGCTCAATCTCCATGGATACATGGACCGGCTCTAGGAGTCCGAACACCTTACGGGTGCATGGTAACATTGATGGCAAGAGTGTATACATCCTCATAGATAGTGGCAGCACACATAGCTTTGTAAATAAATCAATTCTTAGCCGTTTGACATGTGTTCCCACTGAATTACAGCAACCCCTTCGGGTTCAAGTGGCCAATGGAAATGAGGAAGTGAGCTCCCATGTATGCACACAAGTGTCTCTCATGCTGTGGCTGAAAATTACACAGCAAAGGTGGACTTGATTACCCTTGATATGGGCCCCGTGGATGTTGTATTGGGATGTGATTGGCTTCAGCAGTTGGGAAAAATCTCTATGGACTTCTCTCAGCTGTACATGGAGTTTGTAATGCATGGGCAGCTTGTACACTTGGAGGGAATCAAAGAAAATGCAGATTTTCAGCTTATAACAGCAAGACAACTCAAAAAGGAATTCAAGAAGCGCTCCCAAATCTTTGTCTTGCATTTGCATAAGGATAATGATGACCAACACACCTTGGAAGCAAAATGCAGCACTAAAAGCACTTTTGGTTGAGTATGAGGACCTATTTCAGCCTCCCACTACCCTCCACCCTAAAAGATTGGTGGATCACCTGATTAACTTAGAGCCCCATGCCAAGCCCATCAATAAACCCCCATATAGACTCTCTAAATGTGAGAGAGAGGAAGTAGCAAAGCAAGTCAAGGAGCTCACTGAGATGGGATTCATAGAGCCTAGCTCTTCCCCTTATGCCTCCCCGGTCCTATTGGTTAAGAAAAAGGACGGATCTTTCCGGTTGTGCATTGACTACTGTGATCTCAATAAGATCACCGTCAAAAATAGATACCCCATCCCTCGAATTGATGACTTGCTTGATGAACTCAAGGGTGCACACTACTTCACTAAGATTGATTTGCGATCCGGTTACCACCAAATCAGAATGCGGGCGGGTGATGAAGTCAAAACAGCCTTTCGGACTGACCGTGGTTTGTACCATTTCCTTGTCATGCCATTTGGGCTCACAAATGCCCCCGCCACATTTTAGAGCTTAATGAACAAGATATTGCAGCCATGGATTTTCCAGTTTGTGTTGGTATTCTTTGATGATATACTCATTTACAGCAAGTCCATGCATGAGGACTTGAAGCATGCCAAGAAAATTTTTGATGTACTGAGAGAGCACCGCCTCTTTGCCAAAGAAAGCAAGTGTGTCTTTATGAAAATGGAGGTTGAGTACTTAGGACACATCATTAGTGAAAAAGGCATCCAAGCTGATCCTAAAAAAGTGCAATGTGCCCGGGAGTGGCCCACCCCCACTATCACTACCTCCTTACGTGGTTTTCTTGGTCTCTCCTCCTTTTATAGGAGATTTATTCTCCATTATGCCACAATTGCAGCCCCATTAATAGACCAGTTGAAAAAAGAGGCTTTCCTATGGGATGAATTGGCTGCCCGCAGTTTTCAGAAGAGCTGAAAGACTTGCTCACTTCAGCCCTCATCCTCGTATGCCCCGATTGTTCAAAGGATTTTAACATCCAGTGTGATGCTAGTGGACGGGGTATTGGTGCAGTTTTGCTACAGGAACATGGGGTAATAGCATTTGAGAGCCAAAAATTGGATGATAAAGAGAGAGAGTTGCATGTCTATGATCAGGAGATGTTGGCAGTCATTCATGCTATCAAAAAGTGGCATCACTACTTGTATGGCAGCAGATTTAAGGTAAAAAGTGACCACCGTGTGCTCAAATATTTCTTGACCCAGCCCAACCTCACTCCCAAACAACGTAGATGGGTGGCGACACTACAAAACTATAACTTTGAGATTACCCACACCCATGGAAAGGACAATGTAGTGGCTGATGCACTCTCTCGCATGTGGGCATGCAAGGTCTCATCCATCACTGAACTCCACCATGATTGGATTGAAGAGCTCCAAGAGGCATACTTGCTTGATGCTAAATTCAGCCCTCTTTTCCAGAAATTACAGCAAGGTGTCTTGGATGAGAATTCCCAATATCAGCTCCATAATGGCCTCATTTGGATCCATGGCCGTATTATGATTCCCCATGCCTCTCCCTTCACCCAAAGGATCCTTGAAGAGATGCATTCTTCCCCGATTGCTGGCCACTTAGGGGTCTTCAAAACATATGATCGAGTTTCAAAAAGCTTTCATTGGAAAGGCCTATGGCGGGATGTAAAAGACTTTGTGTCTAGATGTGTGCCTTGCCAACAAAATAAAGATAGCTCTCTTAAACCGGGTGGTTTGTTGCAGCCTTTACCTATTCCCGAAGGAAAATGGACCCACATTACCATGGATTTCATCATTGGTTTACCTACAACCAAGAAGGGTTGGGATAGCATTTACGTGGTAGTTGACCGACTCACTAAAGCAGCCCATTTCATCCCTATAAAATCCCAGTTTACAGCATCCCAAGTTGCCACTCAATTTATGGAGCATGTTTTTAAGTTGCATGGCTTGCCCCAAGTCATAGTACATGACTGGGACACCAAATTTATGAGTCAGTTTTGGCAGACCATTTTCAGCTCCATGGGGACCAAATTGGCTCCATCTATAGCCTATAATCCCCAAACAGATGGGCAGACCGAAAGAGTCAATAAGTGGCTTGAAACTTATTTGCCACATTTTTGTCATGATGTGCAGAATTCTTGGGATGTATGGCTGCACTTGGCTGAATTTTCTTACAACAACTCCACTCATTCAAGCATTGGAGTCTCTCCCTTCAAAGCATTGTATGGTTATCGGGTGCCCCTTCCTACCGTGATCTTCAATGAAAAGCTCAACCCCTTGGGAAAAGAAGAGCTGGACCGCATGCAAGCTCTACTTCAACAATGCAAGGTAAACCTCAAAAGGGCTCAAGAGCACATGAAGCTCCATGCTGATGCAAAAAGAAGACCCCTTGACTTTCAAGAGGGTGAAATGGTACTCCTCAAGGTCCCCAAATCCCGTTATGCCATACTAAAGGACGGCTCTTGCAACAAGTTGGCACACCGTTACTATGGGCCCTATAAGATCATTAAGAAGGTTGGGGACTTGGCTTACCGCCTCTAACTCCCTTCCACCACTAAGATCCATGATGTCTTCCATGTGAGCCAATTGAAACCTTTCATTGGCACTCCCAAAGATCATGTAGAGGAGCTCCCACCCATAGATGAGGAGGGCCTTATTCAGTTCATTCCAGAAGCGGTCATTGGGCAACGTGAAAAGCAACTCCGCACCCGTTCCATACATGAATACTTGATCAAATGGCAAGGCCTACCAATAGAGGAAGCCTCTTGGCGCCCAGCATCTATATTGGATGAATTTCCACACCTCAAGGAGGCTGTGTTGGCTGGCACCTCACCATGACCCCTGTTTTGGGCTATAGTCTACATCTGGACAGCCACCTGTTTTGTACCAGATTTGGTCCGGGTTCACTCTCAGCCCCATCCTCCATACATGGCCAGAAAGTATACCTCGAGGGCTCCTTTCCGACACCTTACTTGCCCCGATCGGAGTTCCCTAGTGGAAGTTATGGCTGTTTTTCTCCAGCCATACCATGTGGGACTACACACTAGAAATTCCTAGATAACCCTTTATTTTGTACCAGTTTTGGTTCTAACCTGATTGCAGCCCCAGCCCAACCACATAGGCTGAATGTACATCTCATGGGCTTCGTAACGACACCTCAATTGTCCCATTCGGAGTTGCCCACACAAAGTTATGGCTGATTTCCTACAGCACACTCTTATAGTCCATGACTACATCCCTTGTTTTTTAGGACAAAAACTTTATGAGACGGGATGGTTTGTAATGAATGGGGATCAGGGGAATATGGCATGGGAACATACAGTCACACTGACGGTATATAAGGTGTAAGAGGGTATTTTGAGGCATCACAGAAATTATCAAGAAACTCTATTTTCACCTTCTCAAGCTCCCATGGCTTCCTCTTCTTCTTCCTCTCTCCCTCTTTCTCTCTCTTCTTCTTGCCTTTCTCTCTCCTCTCTCTCTTCTTCTGCAGTCCTTCTCTCTTTCTTTCCCCTTAGTTAGGACAGTTAGGTCTCCTTCATTACATCATGAAATGGCAAGAAGAAGATAATTGCGGGGGGAAGCTAATTGGATCATCTTCTCAAAGGTTCTCAACGAGTGATTTCAAAGCTTTTGCCTGTGATCATATTAAGCCGCCATCTCCACCAAATCCTTGATGGGAAATGCTTGTATTATCAACTTGCATAATAAACTATTGCTCTCTCTCTCTCTCTCTCATCTTAGAATGTCTTGCTTCTTCTTAAGCTTTGCAATAATGATAGATAATTAACGAACCTGCTAAAAACATGCTATGAGATGTAGCAGAACAAGATGGCGGTTCCCCCCTTGGTTCGTTTTCTCCTCTCCTTCCATCTCTCATGCCAAGAAGGCGCCCTCTCTCATCACCCCCTCTCTCAAAATCACAGACCATGGCGACCTTTTCTCTCTCCCTCTCTCATGCGGATGATGTCATCTCTTCCCTCCTCTCAGCAGTTCGCATCCCCCCTTCCCCACGCATAACTACCGCTACCATATGAATAGTCCAATGCATTTAACTCTTCAAGTAAAATGAGATCTCCTTTGTGCATTTTAACTTGCAAAAGGTTGTGGTACACGGTAGTTGTGGCTGTGCAATTGCTTTCCAAGCCATTTGCTAATCCCTCATGCATGGCTTACAAATACAATGGCCTGAGTTGGAATCTTTGGAAGAAATTTGTTGACTTGATCCCCTTTGCCATGGGATGTAAACTCATGTTGCCTAAAGAACCAACTGGCTTCCGCAAATCAATGTTTGAGTCCCATGACCTTGCTGCCCAGTGTACTTCATATGCAACTGCAGCTACGTCTCTAGATATATCCATTCCACTTGATGAATTCCCAATGACTACCACCACCACATTCACCACCTCAATCTCCTCCATGACCTTGACCATAACCTAAGCATTGCCCTAACAAGCTATGTAAAATCTATTCCAACTAATTGTTCCCACTTGGTGTGTCCATTTCCTATCACTATATCCTTTTCACTTCATATGTTGTTTTCTAGCTATCCTTGACACTACCTAGTTGGCAAAAAGGCCCTTTGTAAATACTAGGTGGCTTGGTCGATATTGCCAGCTAGTGCTGCTACTATGCTTCATACAGTTGGCACACTTCAAGTTTTAGTGAGTTCTCTCTAGTTCTTCTAGGTTCTCTTGCCGTTATTCATATCCTTGGAAGCTAAGGGGATGGTTAGACATCTTATGAGTGGGAATCCACAATGATGGATCATCTTTGTGTAATGCTCTTGTACCTTTAGTGCCATCTCAATTTTCTATTGAGGGCTTTGACACAATTCTCCTTTGTTGTAACCTAGGCTCATCAAACTCAAAGGGAACTGCATAATCTTCCATGGATGACATGATTTCTAGTGGCTCTAAGGATGTGGATTGCATAAGCTCAAAGGACTTCATTTTGCAAAGTCCTACAGTCTCTAATTCTTGGTCTCCATAGCCTATGCCTTGCAAATGAGATATAAGAGCTTTTCTTGTTTGTACACAGGCCAAAGGTTGAGTTTTGTACCGACATTTCCTGGCCGAACTGCAAGGACATGGCCTCCAAAGACAACAACAACGAACACCGCATCTATAGTAAATTAAGATAAAAAGTTGGTAATAGGGTGTCACTTATATACAAATTTTCCAAAAAAAATTTGCAATAGATGGCATGTTTTTAGGTGTTGTCAGTCTCTCCTCCTTGTTGTCTCACTTTCACAATGCCATGATTCATGTTCGTATCGAAATTTTGCAGGAACTACATGTGCTTGCTATAGTCGATTGCTTGGCTGAACTTCTCCATATATTTACCAAGATTACCTTGGGTGACAATCTATTTTACCACTTTCTCTTTCATCACCGCTCTTTCTAAGTTTTGGATGCTTTTGAACTTAAGTTGATTAAAGGCCCTTATTTCCGTTGTTAGGCCATATTTGGCCTGCTCTTCTTCTATTAATGGAAGCTTGCTGCCTTTTTCTCATGGCTAACCATCTCAAATTCCTATCATGATGCAACATCTCATTATTAGGGGATCATGAATATATGCTATGAAAAGATGAAGTGTGCTCAAGCACAGAATGAAAATGTTTGCTTCTAGCAGTCCACACAGTCCAACCAAGAATTCCATGAAAACTTTCCTTAAGTACAAATTGACTATTATCTGTCCTTTTTGCTTTTTAAAGTTCAGTTTAAGGTTTAAGTCAAGTCTTATTTTTCATCTTACCCCTCCCCCCCAAGAGTGATGAAAATCCTTCCTAGGATTGGAGGATGAGGGGTTAAGAGCATTAAGCGCATGCTTGCTATGCTTTACTTCATCATGAGCCAATCATAGAAGTTTGGGTTATACTCCAAGTGAGTGTGACGGTTCATGTCATGAGGTCTAATGCCTACATGTGTAATGTAGGTCAAGACATCTGTGAGGAAGTCAGTGGAGTTCATCCTACTAGAGATGTGCAGTTCTTCCTTGATCAAGATTTTATTAAAATAGGGGCGGTGGGCCATGACATGGTCCTCTAACAATCGATTGAAACTAATGACCAACACTCTAAATGAGATAGGAGCCACATAGGTTGGATCATACTTTGAGGTTTTGATCGCATGTCTCTGCTCAGAATTGGTCATAATTTGGTAGTCCTCTTGTCCCCATTGGAGACAAAGAGCATACCACTTACATAGAAAATAAGAGTTAGATTAGCCGGCCACCGCTGACTAGCTTTTTAGCTCTTCTAGCTCCTAGCTTGTTGTAGAGACTTTGCTCCTACTATAGAATGTGATCAGCTACTACCATTGTTTGCGAGCTTACTCTTGAGAGATCTTGTTGATGATCAATTCCTCGATTACCATGGGAATCTTGACAAACATGAATTTGGATTCTTCCCAAGTGCATGGTAAGAAACGTACATCTATTGCTAATGGCTTGTCTAGGAGACCTAAGTCTAGCTATTTGTAGCTCCTAGCCAGTGTGGTAAAGGTGGTGTCTAATTTTCTCATGCATGTGACTAGCTTGCCCCCCTGTTGGCTACATGTGAGACCAAGGTAAGGATAGATCCACACTCATAGGAGGAGGGTCTGAGGCCTGTAGGAGGTTGGGGTTTGGCTAGATTGGACAACTTAGGAACTGAGACCTGCTTTGTGGATTGGTTATAGTAGCATGCTTTTAGCGGCCATTTATGCAATGGGTTGGTCTTGGGGCTTAGGTGATGTGCTACTTTTGGCTTGGGGGTGGCAGGTTGAGTGAGTCTAAGGGGGCAGTTGGTTGTTGTGGTTTTGGTCAATAGACTCATTGAGGTTATATGGGTTTGATGTTTTTTGGGTCAATTGGTTTCTCATTCCTCGCTAGTTTATCATTTTGTTGAGATGGTCTGGAGGGCTTGGACTGAGAGGCACACGTGCCGCTCGTAATCTTAGACAACCAAATCTAGTCATTGCCTTTGTAGTAGCCTTGAGAGATCAACAGGTCTTTGAGCACCCATTGCAGCTTGACCGTTTGTATACTTCTGGAGTGCCAGCTTTATCTCCTAGGCCTAGGACATGAGGTTCTATGGTTACAGGTTGTGTGGTTTGGCTACTAGGGGGTTGCGGTTGGTGATTGGGCACCCATTTGAGTTGCTAATCAATGGTCTTAGGTGTGGCTCCTTTGGGTTGTGGCCAGTTCATTTTCTAGGGTGGGACAAGTCATGACCCCCCTCCTTAGACCTTGCACTTGGTTTCTCGACCCTTGGCACTGCATGCTTCAATGGAGCCATGCAATCCTTGCAGAAATTTGTCACTATCCAAACATTGCCAATGGTGAGGTGAAGGCACTATGAGTGTCATAGTCGACATTGCAGGCTTCCATGGATCCATGCGACCCTTGCTGAAAGTTGTCACTATTCAAACATTGCCAATGGCAAGGTGAATGCATTGTGAGTGTCATAGTCAACATTGCAATGTGTTTGTTTTTGAATGTGCATCCTAGCAGTGATGCCTTACTGGCGGCCTTGGTGTTAGTCATCACATAGAAGATCATAGGTAGGCTTTGAATCTTGATAGAGACTACTATTTTACACTTTTCTAGAAGTGAGTAGGATTGTCTCCCAAATGGGTTGAGTTTAGCATTAGTAGGCTACAATTGGGGCTAGCCAATGAGGGTCCAATGATCATGTGTAAGAATATTAGAGTTGGCTCCCTTGTCATCGATAAGTGCATCAAAGGCGTGGGTCTTCTAGGCAATCACTGATATATGCATAGATAGGCATGTTCTACTTCTTTCTCATCTGCGTCCTCTATCTCAGTGATGGTGACCATTCTTACATTCACAGGGAGTTCTAGCATTCAAGACTTATGTAGTGGATGTGTTCGAGGGCAATACTTCTTGAGGTGACTACCATTGAAGAAGTATATCCCCTCTCCTTCTAGGATCTTGAGCTCTACATTGCCATTTTGACTAATATTGCAGACCTTGAAAGTCCCCAATCCTCTAAACTTCACCTTCTACTCTCCAAACTCCTCTCTCGCTCCTCTTTGCCCCTATCCCAGCTAGTGATTCCATTTCTCATTTCATCTAGACCCTCTACCTCTTGGCAGCCACCATAGCCAACCTGCACCCTGCTTCCTTTGAGCTCTTGGATCTCTCAAATAGGGCATATCTCATTGAACTTCCTTCTATGGACCTCTTGCTCTACTCAGGGGCAACTTCTTATCATGTTATACCTCAACATTGAGCATTCTGGAGGTTAGCATTATAGAAATTGAAGCCCATTGTCTAATCTCCACCTATTTTTGTATGTACGGCTTGTTCTCCATGCATACAATGCAAATGGCCCTGAAACCATTAAAAAATTAAAGATTGGTTCATAAGATTCCCCCCCATAAAACCTTTTTGCAAATGATTGTGTCTACACATTGTGGCAGTAGAAAAACTAGTCGCATGTTAACCTTAAATAGAGGGCAGCCATAGCTTTTGAGCTCAAGCTAATAAACCTCTTCAATTTCTCACGATTTTGGGCTCAGCCAACCCTCTAAAATTTTGATTCACTTTTATCTACTCAGTTCCCCATTCAAATCAGCAAGAGAAGTAAGTACTTTGTCCTTTCAGTCATAGTTAGTGTCAACCTCAAGATTTTGTTTATGAGTTCAAGCTTCCATCTTGGAACCTAATTCACTTGAGTAATAGCCAATTCTTCTTGTCTATGTCATCATGAGTTTAGTCTTTATGTTTCATCCTCCATAGCCATGCTCTAGATCCATAGCCATGTCATCATGAGTTTAGTCTTTGTGTTTTATCATCCATATCCATGCTCTAGATCCATGCATTTCAACAGCTCAAAGTCATGTTGTTTGACATGTTTATCAAACCAACTCTTGTGTCTTGCCTTTTTGTAGATTAACGCATGGGTAGCTAGGAATCAGATCTCACAAAGGTGTTCTAGCTCTACCAGGTATTTCATCCATGCCTCCTTTCCATCCCATCTCTCTTGCACTACCACTCTCAAGCTTGGAACAAAAAACTCCACTACTAGGATTGCTTCAGTCCCATAGGTAAGCTTGAATGGTGTTTTCCCTACGGCCATCTTGTAGGCTATTCTATAGGCCCATAACACTACCATGAGTTTATTGTCCCAGTTTCTACATGAGGCGCAAAGACTACCTTAGTCCTATACATTCACTAGGATCTTGTTCATGGATTCCACCTGACCATTAGCTTGAGGGTAGTATGGTGATGATGTTCTATGGATGATCAAGAATGGGACAATAAATGGGCAATCACTTCATTAATGAAGTGCATGCCTTGATCACTAACAAGCTCAATTGGGCAATCGAATTGCAAGATCACCTACTCCCAAAGAAACTTAGTCATATTCCTAGTGCCATTCTTCCTAGTGGCATGAGCTTCAGCCCATTTTAGGAGGTAATGTGTCACTACAGTGATGCATTTTGCTTGTGAGTACTGCACTGTGGGGTTGATTGGGCCAATCAAGTTGATTCCCCACTTTTCAAAGTACTACCATGCTATTATCGAGGTCAACTCCATCTTGTCCTTATGGATGGGTACTTTGGTCCTTTGACATTTGTCCCAATTCTTCATGAACTTAGTAGCATCATGGAATAGGGTGGACCACTACAGCCAAGATTGTAGTACCTTGCATGTTGTAATATCTCCATGAAGTGTCCTCTAGCAATTCCGCCATGTGCTTTAGCAAGCACATCATGAATTTCATACTCACACATGCATCTTCGCAAAATAACCCATCATGTCCTAGTCTATAGAGCTGGCCAGCAATTAACTGATAAGGCTAAATCTTAAGGATAATGTGCTTTAGCCTAGCCTTCTCTATATGTCTCTTAAGCAACCCATGCTCTAGGACTTGGACTATGTCATCTGTCCAATATGGCATTAGATCTACCCCCTTGAATAGGTCTCTCTCACTAGGCATGCTAAACAAGTACACATCACGCAAGTCGTCTATGATGCCCTGTTCACCAACAGCTTCTCTTGTGGGTATGCAAGACATATGGTCTACCATGTAATGTTGCTTACCCTTGGGTACCACCATAGAAAAGTCAAATTCTAGAAGCAGAAGTAACCATCTAGCTATGCATCTTGTAGCTCAAGGTTCATTCACTAGATGAGGCAAGGCTTGATCGTCAACGAAGAAGGCAAAGGGCGTAGCCAAAAGATAATGACAAAAATTTCTTACAACGATACCATGGCTACACCTTCCCTCTCCATCGTGGAATAATTCATCTTTGTATCCGTGAGTTGTGTGCTAGTAAATCTCACAAGATAATCAAGATTATGTTCATCAGGCTAGCACAAAAAAAATCCCACAATGAACTTTGAGTCATCAATGTGCATGTGAAATGTTATGTTCCAACCTAGGTCTCATAGAATTAGTGAAATTGTGAGAGCCTTTTTTAGTTCCTCATAGGTGCGTTGACATTTCTCAGTCCACTCAAATATGATTAGCAAATCGTAAAGGGTTCTAGTGATCAATGCATAGTTCAACACGAATCGTTGATAGTACCTTGTGTGTCCCGGGAAGTACTAAACTCCCTTATAGTTCGTGGTGGGTAGTGGTAAATTGTCAATGACTCTGACTTTGGAGAAGTTAGTGGTAATGCCATTCTTAGACACTACATGCCCTAGGATACATCTGTGTTTTACCCAAAACTAGCCCTTCAAGCATAAGACAACATTCACCACTAAATTGGGGATGTTTGCCTATGTAGTCATGCTATTGGGACTAACTAATGCTCATGCTACCTTCCAGTGCCTCATATGTGCCATTTTCAAGTACATGTTGAGTAAATGATTGGAAGTCCTTTTTTATGATCTATGTGTCCACACCAACTAGGAAGAGCACTTAAAAAATCTGTGAATAGTCTTTGAATGGTGTAGGCAATATAGTCTCTCATTGAACCCCTTAAAGTGCTAGTTTTGGTCAAGCATGGTTGCACCTTAGGGCACGTCGTGTCAAAGAATGGGATAGCCATGAACTTTTCTAAAGTCAAGATAATTATAGACCTTTCCCCTCTTACCAACTTCAAGGGAGTTCAATGTTTCTTAGGCCATACATGATACTACCGAGGATGGTTTGTACTAAACTATGCATTGATTGCTAGACCTTTGTAGTACAAGCTACTAATAGCATTTGACTGGACCTAAGAATTTCAATAGTCCTATGAAAGGCTTAAAGAGGCTCTAACTTCATCTCTTATCTTAAGAGCCCCAGATTGGTCCAACACATTTCACGTACACATTGATGCATCAAGATTTTCCATGGGAGCAATGTAGCCAACTGGCAAATATAACCCACAATGTCTAGTGAGTTTTGCTAGTAGACAACTCACGAAGATAGAAATAAACTACTCTGTAATAGAGAGAGAAGGGTTATCCATGGTGTTTTCTACAAAGAAGTTTAGACATGATGTTCTAGCAACACCCTTCATCTTCTTTGTGGACCATCAAGCATTGCTTTATCTTGTGAATAAACCTTACACAATAGGATGAATTGCTCGATGGTTACTTCTGCTCTTGGAATTTGACTTCTCTATGGTTGTGTACCCTACACACAAAATGATATGGAAAATCACATATCCCCCATATCCATAGGAGAGGCGATTGGAACAAGGAATCAGTGATGACCTACCAAACGCACACCTTTTTAAAATATCTGGCCAACGAGAACTATTTAGAGCATACTTCACACCATATTGGGCTAAAGACATAGTCCACTAACTGGCCAAAGACCAAGCCACTTTTACCCAGGTTAACAAGCCAACTCCTAAGAGTTGTTGCACTAAACAAGTGATTATTTCACTAATTGTTTTAATTCGACTCAACTTAGCCTTCCCTAAAATCTACAACATTGTTCGTAGTAGTCCAACTGCAAAGATTCTAAACTTCAATAAATTATACTGGACACTAAATTGCTAAACCTAAGATAACTATGGCTTCTCCTCATCTCTCAGAGGCAGCTCCTCATAATGTACTCCTGCCATGCTAGTGGCGGTTTATCCAGGAAATGTTTTTAATGTTTGATTTTGGAAAGGTTGTTTCAAGAATATAGATCTCTTGGATCTATTTGTATATCTCCGTTTAAAGTTCCTTTTTATGTTTCTCTCCACCTGATTAAAATTAATTCTTTTTATTTGTTTAATTTTAAACAAACATTCAAATCAAATTTTCTGAAGTACCATAAACCCCTAAATTTTAATCTCCCTTGGTAGACATTTCCCACTCCGTATATAAATTTCGTCGTTGCCTATTGTTTTTTAAATACTTAATTCATTTTGCGAATATAACGTCCTTTCCTTCTTTCTTCTATAACCAGTATCAGCATGATAAAACAAATTCTTTTCACACTCTTATGGTTCACATAAAACGTTCATTTTAAATCCCGTATATCCCCTTAGTTTTCTTTAAATTATCCTAGTAGCCCTCCACTCCGTATATTCAAGAAATTGGTTGTAAAATGAATAACATGTAAAAATTTAATATAGATGCTGAGGCTTTTCCTCATGCCATCCAATCATCAATTTGTTTTGATTTTATTTTGGTTTTACTTTAAACTAAATTTTATAACTGCAACCTAACATTATTAATCATTATAAAGTGTTGTCAAACTTTTTATTTGTAATTTCCAATGTTTCCTAAATGTTCACACCGTATATAATCTCTCCTTTTAAAAACCAAAACACCATATCTTTATACGAGCATTTCTTAAGTAAAATATTATTAAATCATTATTTCTTTTCTTTAACCCTTACAACATAAATGCACTAACCAATCAAAGATTTTGTTTCCAATATTTCACTAAGAATCCATAGTTTATATCAATAAATAACACATTTTACGTAAAGGAAAACTATGCTTTTTCCCTAAATATAACTCTTTTCTAATTTTTAAATATAACAAAACATCTTTAAAAATCTTGATAGAAATTCAGTAAATTCCATGACTCATAAGCTTTATAGTAAAAATATCAAAACTTATAAATTTTCAATCAGTAATTTTATAAAATTTTATTTAAGATAATTTTGAGTCATTTTTTAGTGTTTTCGACTGTTTTTTATTTTTAATAAATAAAAACCAGTTCAGATAAATACAAACAACCATGTAGCATGAGAAAACAGGTTAAAAGACATATTTTAAAAATATTAAACTAAAGAAATTATCATGCCATATCATTTACTTTAGATAAACCAGTTAGACACTTACTTGTAAAACCCGCAGGTCGTCGTCACGTCCTTGGAGACCGTGTCCTCTTTCTGTCCAGTCACGTAAAGTCTAGCTTCTAGCTAGTCGTCTCAACCCCGAGCTTATACTATTACTCTCGTTCTCCTTCAACTTCTTGCACTCAACTCATAGCAATACGTTGAGGCCCTAGAGTTGGGTGCTTCAAAGAAATCGTGGCGATGGTTTCGAGAGTAGACCACATGCTTCAATTCCCTTCCTTTGTTCTTCCAGAATGATATTCAAGACAAATCGATGACTTTGCAATTGGTTATAAAGTGGTTTATGTCTTCAGGTCAAGCAAGGTAAGGCACCCTCTTATTGCCTTCCCAAGAGTCACATGAACTTAAAACTAGAAAGCAATGTGACTACCTTTGCATGATTATAATGCTCTTCAAATTCCGCACTCCTTATCTTCCAGCTCTATGGCTCTTGATTCTTTAATAACCAAGCATAGTGTTGGCTTAGTACTACATTGAGACCAACATATGACTCATATTGCATTTCTACATTTGGAAACTCGAAGGAGTAAGTCTTCACACTAAGAAGTTCTCCCGGTATATCAAGCTCCTTTACCAAGGAGGTGAAATCTGATGACTTCTCGCGATCAAAGCCGATTTCTATTTGACCGAGAAGCTCCAACTTGATCCCTTGATGCTCAATTTTCTTTCCTGGATGTGGAACAACACGCACCTGTCCCACTAAACTTTCAAGGCTGTGAAAAAGAGGCACCACAACCGTCTGTCCATTCTCCTTCCTCACATTAACAAACACAGCAGAATTAACAAAGGTACTTGCTGCCGAGTGTCAGCATCAGCAAATTCGATTGTGACCGTACACGGTGGTGCCAATGCTCCTCGAATAAAATTCATAGCCACGGTTGATGATATAGCAACCAATCGGCCTAATCAAAAGCGACAGCTTCCTCCCTCCTCTCTCTCTCTCTCTCTCTCTCTCTCTCTCTCTCTCTCATATTCATGAAGGCGCAAGCTATGATGTGAGTGGATTCATGAAGTGTGAGCAAAAGGGTGTGCTCACTTAGACTCTCTCTCTCTCGCAGATCATGGCAGGATCAGGATCCTTCTCATCGTCGGCCAGTGCGTATGGAAGCAGCAGGTCGTCCGCGTCGTCATTGGCTGCGCTGCGGCATCACTTGTATGGCGACAACATCAACCCTCCTCCTCCCAAGCGAGGCCACGTCAAGCTCTGCATTGCCCGCTCCATCCTGCGTTGATAGTCTTCTTCTCTTCCCTTTATCAATCGGTGCCTCCTCTCCAAGAATCCCATGCCCCCTCCTTTCTCCACGACATGTCCGTAACGGTTTCCCTCTTCCATGCCATTCGTTGTTTTTTTCTCTTTTTCATTAAAGTTCCTTCTATTAAGGTTTCTTCCTATTAAGGTTCCTTCCCATTTAACTAGATATTACACTTGACCCTTATGCACTCGCTTCTTCTTAATGCATTCCACTTTGTAAAATCCTTCTGAAAGCGTCTCACCACCTCCATCTTCCCTTCCTTCCTTCAACACACACCACCCCTAAGGCAAACTCAAGACCCCATCCATCTTCTTTTGCAAATAAACGACTCCTCCCAGTTGTGGCTTGGAGTAGGAGTTTTTGAGAATCTCCTCAAGCATACTCACATTTACGATAAGACCAACATTGAAACCTTTTCAATTCAGGTCGATTGCAAAGCCGAGGGATAGTGCACACATTATTAAGTTTATAATAATTTCATGTTGGCATTGGATTCATTATAGTAGATTAGAACTTTCAGCTCTCTATTGCATTTTCTTATGCACTACCCCTCAATTTCATTGATGCAGTGGCACTCATCTTCAGTTGAAATAACATGTGCCCTCCATGACCTAAACCATATCCTAAGACTACACAATCTGCCATGAATAACATGATTTCTAGTGGCTCTAAGAATATGGATTGCATAAGCTCAAAGAACTTCATTTTGCAAAGTCCTACAGTCTCTAAGCCTTGGTCTTAATACCCTATTTCTGGCAAATGAGATATAAGAGTTTCTTATGGTTGTAGACAGGCCAAAAGATTAAATTTTGTACCGACATTCCCTGGCCAGACTGCAAGGACACGGCCTCCAAAGACAGCAACAACGAACACCGCATCTGCATTGAATTCATGTAAAAATTTAGTAATAAGGTGTCAATTGTATACAGTTTTGCCAAAAAATTGTTGCAATAAATGGCATGTTTTTAGGTGTTGTCATTCTCCCCCACTGAAATGCGAAGCGTCCTCGCGAGCACAGCTACATCACGAACATTCAGCATCACGAACATTGCTACCACGAGCACTGCTACGCAACTTTGAAATAAAAATATACTCTCCTCCACTTAATTGCGAAGCGTCCTCGCGAGCACAACTACATCACCTGTATAACCACACATGGACAACTAGTAGACACTGGAAAAATAGAAAAAATACTTATTTGTGTCATATTAAAATGCAAACAATATAAATGTTTCAATGAAAAGATGTAAAAACTTGTGCAAACTAACATTCTCCCTTACTCACTCTCCACACTAAAATGCATAACAGAGCTTCATCCATTGCATAGAATATACCAACTAGGAAGCTGTCTAGAGCCGCTAAACAACAATAATCCCTCTAGGCAATAAATTGCCACACTACTATCCTACTAAAAATATTGCTTCTGAAATAGCATCACTGATAAGGTCGTTACTTAACAAAGAACCCAAACAAGGTAAACTAATACTACAACACTAAATAGGACTCCTAGGGTTTAGCTGCTAACCATCCATGTTCTACTAGAACAACCAGCCAATGGTTCGTAACTGCTAAGTTTCCAAGGCTCTTCTTTAAAGTTTATGTTTTTAATGGTTTTTTTTTTTTAATGACAAAAGAGTATATACATTGATTCTCTTTCCCAAAAGGTCCCACCCCAAAGAGATACAAGGCATCAGACACAGGGCACCCGTCAAGGAAATCCCTACAGCCTACCAGGACCTCAGAGGCGATGGTTATCTTCTTTTGGTTGTTTTTTTTTTCAAACCCTGCAGTCTCAGGGTGTTTTTTCTTTTTCTTTTCTTTTTCTTCTTACTTCTTGCTTTCTTTCTTTAAAAGAATAAATATATAGACTCTTCCAAACTTTTAATATTTGGATTTTAAGGATTGTTTTGTTTGTTGTTGTTTTTTTTTAAAGGATCAACTAAGAAGCTAAGAAGACATCACTTAATTGAACGGTCAAACATTTCAGCTCAACAACTTTGCTCGAGGAATCTAATCTAATGCATAATACTAGTCACTCTGCCTAGGCAAATGATAAGCAAAGAATACTCACCAGCTCAGCATCTTTCTTCCACGCTACTCCTAGTCAAAATTTCGTGGAGAGAACCTTGTTATTCAGCTATCCCACATATCGCTAGAAAAGCGACCAAAAGATAGGGGAAAACTCTATAGGATTCCTAATCGGACACCCATACAATGAAATTCACTATGTTATGCACACATGTCACCTCCTTTTTAATCACTCCCTAATGCTAAGTCCCATCCCTTGTGAGTGGACTTCATATAGAGAATTATGTATATATCATTCATATTTGTTTAAAATATTTATTTATAATTCCTCTGTAATTTACTTAAGTGTTTTTTTTTCTTCTTCGACATCTCTAATTCCATTCCATCAATTTTTTATTCATGTATTTTTTAAAATGAATATGAAATAAAAAGTTTAGGTATGAAACAACCTTGTATGTTCGTGGATATTGCAACTCCAAGAATCAACAACAAAAGCATACAACAGTGTAACGCAAAATCATAGTCAAATCTGCACATGAAACATACACTAGCCAGTACAAAGTTAAAGGGTTAGATAAATAATAAAACTTCTCCCTGTACCAAAGAATTGTCAAATACTCATGTCACAACCTTGATCAACTAGACTGTCATAACGCTCCCACTGCTTGGTTATTTAAGAAGCAGTATATTTCTCCACTTGATAACCATTCTTGCATATAGAACTGTCCTTCTTACTAACTTAAATATCCCAAACTCCAGCACTGAAAGGAATATCCTGACCGTGCGTGCAACTAACTACCTAACTACGTGGAAAACAAAACTAAAGTGCATGAAAACCTACAGGATATCAATAACTCAAAGCATTGTATGTTTTTTTTAAAACGATATATATATGTTTGTTTGTTTGGTTTTTTCCAAAATGTAGAATAAAAGAAAAAACATAAAAGACTAAGAAAACAAAATATCTAGACTAAAATCTTCAAAGTCTCTGAGATCTTCTAGTGAAAACAATAATCCTAATCCGAAATCATCAACTCCATCTAAGTCAAACCTATTAACTAAACTATCATCTATAGGATGCTCAAGAATAGCCTCTAGCGTAGACATATCAGAAGTCACAGATCCGCTATCAGGTGCATCGCTAAGAACCTCCATCACATCGTGGAGCGAAGCCGAAGCTGCATCATCATAGTAGGGCATAGGGGCCACTGGTAAAGCATCTAAGGAATGCCCCTCGGTCGCATCCATGTACCAACAAATATAATCCCAGCATGGGCAGGGAACACTAGTCTGCAAATCATGGTAAGATGGAGTAAGGCGGTAGACAGTGGAACGATATCTCGCAAATTCTGCTTGCTCTCGGCCTACCCTAGACTGACCAGCGCCGCGCTCAGGAGAAAAAACACTATTATAATCATGATGCTGGTAGGTATAACCAATCATTTCCTGCATGGCAGTGGTACCATAGCGTCGAAAGTATGTGCGACACTGCCAACACAAGAGCTGAGCACGCACAAATAAATGCCACTGACAAGACCTACAACCAAAAGGTGGATGATACTGTAAACAAAAAATAATCACAAAGGAAGAACCACAACAGGCCTCCCCTCTCGGTGCATATAAAAACCTGTCATGCGTCTGAAAACGCAGAATATCGTAAGGTCCAGCATGAACAGGATCAGTACTATCGGCATCAATACGAGGGTAAAGCGCATCCATCCACAAAAAGGCCATACCTGCATCCCATTTAAAAACCCCCCAAGAAAGAAAAGACATCCAAGAGTGGATTAGACAAAATATTATTGTAACTACTAACCTAACTATACCTAGCTAACCTAAGTCACAAAATGTTTAAGGCGCAGGCCATTAACCCTAAATATCTCATTTTCAGCATTAATATCCTGCACATCAAGAGAACCATTATCATAAACATTAATCACCTTAAAAGGTCCCAACCAACGAATTTTAAGCTTCCCAGGAAATTTATAATAACGACTGTCATAAAGTAAAACTAAATCGCCTTCTTTAAACTCCCGTACTTTAATATTCTGGTCATGCCATGCTTTACGACGTTTTTGCATTGCTTCTAGACTTTGTAGAGCTAATAATCTTTCCTCATCCAACTTTACCAATTGTAAAATCCGTTGTCTCAAAGATTCAACCTCACCTAGTCGTAATGATAGAGCTACTCGTAAAGTGGGCAACTCTTTCTCAATAGGGAATATAGCATTAGTGCCATAAACTAAATTGAAAGGTGTATTTTGCACTGTCACCTTATAAGTAGTTCTATAGGCCCATAACGCTTCATATAAACGCTCATCCCAATCTCGCCTGTGGGAAGCAACCGTTTTAGTTAAAATCCCACATATAATGCGATTGGTTACTTCAACCTGACCGTTAGCTCTGGGATAATAAGGTGTTGATTTGCGATGTTTAATTTTATAGATTTCCATTAACTCGCTAATAAGACCATTCAAGAAATGGGAACCTCGGTCACTTACTAATTCCAGTGGGCAACCAAAACGCGTAATAATATTCTCATACATAAACTTAGCCACATCAATGGCTTTATCCGTTTTAAGCGCTTTCGCTTCCACCCACTTTGTAATATAGTCAGTACAGACTAAGATATAACGATTCGATCGATATTTAGTAGGCGGATCGATTGGGCCTACAAAATCAATTCCCCATTTCTCAAAAGGTGCTAATGCTAATATAGGTGTCAAAGGGGTCGCAAAACTCTTAGAAGGACGACCAGTCCTTTGACATACATCGCATTTGCGACAATAATAATAAGTATCTTTAAATAGAGTAGGCCACCAATAACCAGCTAATAGAACTTTTCTTGCAGTCAATTCACCGGCAAAATGGCCACCACACGGCTCATCATGCAACGCCTTAAGAACCACTGATACTTCATCTTCCCTTACACAACGTCGATAGATACCTTCGCGTGGAAAAAATTTATAAAGATAACCCCCTAATAATCCATAGGAGCGTGCTTGCATTAATATTTGACGTTTCCTGCGCTTATCGGCACCAGGTGGATATCGAGCAGTACTAAGAAAATTTGCAATATCAGCATACCATGGAACTTGTGTCTCCATAGTAAAAAGTGATGCATCCGGCAAATCATCTTCCACACCTTCCTCTTTGTCTGATGTTAATAATCGTGATAGATGATCTGCTAGGACATGAGCTCTACCAGGACGAGTAACTATTTGAAAATCAAACTCTTGGAATAACAACATCCAACGAATCACACGTCCTGAAAGTTCTGCTTTATTAAGCAAATACTTTAACGCCTCATGATCAACATATATAGTAAACTTATTCCCTAATAAATAATGACAAAATTTCTCCACCGCAAATACCATTGATAGGCATTCTTTCTCAGTGGTGGTATAATTCCTTTCTACATCACTTAAATTTCGACTCGCATAATAAATTGGATGATCCACCTTATTATCATCTGCTTGGCACAAAACAGCTCCTACAGCATACATAGATGCATCAGCATGAATATGGAATTCTTTTGTCCAATCTGGGGGTGCGAGTACTGGTCCTTCAATTAACTTATGTTTAAGAAATTCAAATGCTTTCTGGCAAACACCATCCCAAATAAAAGGAGTATCCTTTCGTAGTAGATTTGTCAAAGGTGATGCCACCCTTGCAAAATCGGAAATAAATCTCCGATAATAATTTAGATGTCCTAAAAATCCACGCAATTGCTTAAGATTTGTTGGAGGTGGAAGTGCAGAAATCTTAATAATTTTAGCTGGATCCATTGCAATACCTTCTTTAGAAACGATATGCCCCAATAAGGTTCCTTTTGGTACTCCAAAAACACATTTATCAGGATTCAAGGATATACCTACTTCATCACTACGTTCAAATACTTGCGTTAGTAGCTCCGGCATTTCGTTTGCCGTACCATAGACACAAAAGTCATCTAAGAAAACTTCCATCCATTGACGTAGAAAATCTTGATAAGCTGCAATCATAACTCTCTGAAATGTTGCGGGTGCATTGCACAAACCAAAAGGCATTACTCTATAAGCAAATGTACCCCATTCAGTAGTAAATGTAGTTTTGGATTGATCTTCAGGATGAATTAGTACTTGGTTGTAACCGCTAAATCCATCCATGAAAGAATACAGCTCATGACCAGCAACCTTATCAAGTACCTGATCAGTAAATGGCAAAGGAAAATGATCTTTACGTGTTTTGCTATTCAGCTTTCTATAATCGACACAAATGCGAATCTTCTTACTATTCTTCTTAGGTACTACCACAATAGGAGATACCCATTCACTGTATGCAACAGGGTAAATGAATCCAGCATCTAAAAGCTTAGTAATTTCAGCTTTCACTAACTCTGCATACACAGGGTTTGTTCGTCGTTGACGTTGACATACAGGTTTTGTGCCTGGTTCTAGATCAATAAAATGCTGACATAATTCAGCTTTGATACCCTTAAGATCCCTATATGACCAAGCAAAAGCGTCAACATGCAATCGTAAGACTTCTTCGAATCTTTCACGATGTGGCGATTCCAACTGATCTCCTAAATTTAAATATTTCCCTTCTGCCATTTTAAGCTTAACTACTTCAACTTCAGGCTCTTCAATAAATAGAGAGTCTATTCTTCGTGGCTTAATTTTGGGCACATCTTCGGATATCTGCATCAATACGTTTTCAAGCAGGTTATTCTTAGTACTTGATTCTGGTGCTTCTTCTCCCACATTCACAGAATTTACTAAGGGTAAAGCCCTATAAGGAATAATAGCCAGGTTATCTTGCGTAACACCATCAACTTCTACTCCATAAACATTTACCAACTCAGGAAAGGATTTTTCAGTATATCTCTTCCCATATTTATCTAAATCGCCATTATTGACATTTACATTTTTACGAGATTTCATGGTAAATGAGGTTCTTACAGAGTCAATTACGCTAGGTATCTGCTCTGAAGTACATGGATATTGAGCATGTAACCTACGGCGATATCGACGTAAAATTTCGTTATTCTTTTCTAGACATTCCTGATCATCTAAACTCCAAAACCATTGATTATCTTTAAGCTTGAGAATTAATGAATGTAGATTCTCATCCTCCTCGCCCTGAATTCGACAGCCCAAATAATGTATAACTTGTTTCAGTTCCACAAAATTCCTAGGTGCTGCCGGTTCAAACCATCTAAGTTGCGGCTCTTGCCCATCCCCATAAATAGTAAAATCCATTACTCTTTCTTTTGGATGAGGCAACACCACCACTTGCATATTGTGCAATTTAACCTTAGTAGGTTCAGATTGGACTCGTTGATAACCAATTATCGGTCCCCTAGAACAGCGATAAATCTTCTGTGCAATTCCGGTCGAACGCCTAAAAGAATGACACAACCAGGGAACATTTGTAGGGTTTTTCTCTTGAGTCTCTGGTTCAAAAGTATTCTTAGATTTATGTTTTTCCAAAAACCTATCAGTGTTTTCATGTTCTTCCCAATAATTTGTATCCATAGATAACGCTTGGTCCATCTGTAACTCACCCCTACTGAATTTAGATTTCTCTTCTTCTAAATAAAATTCTAAAAGCGAGATTTCATCTAGATATCGCCTTTCTCTAAACTGAAACTCTGCCTTTTCCTTTTGCAACTCAGTAATCTTCTTCATTGCTTCATTTACAGCAGTCAACGCTGCCTCACGCTCTACTTCCAATGCCTCTTCCAATTCTCTAATAATCCTAACGTAATTACCATGATGTTCACAAGAAGTCTGTGAAAACCTGTTAAAAGCCGAAGCTGAATCATCCTCATCCTCACGAGATAGTGGTCTTTGTAAGGGTTTGCACCTATGCCTACTTCTCCTTTCTCTTTCCTTTGCTTCTAGCTGGTAGTAATAAATCCTTTTAGCTCTATCTGGCAATTGTCCAAATCCAAAGGGTAAAGCATTTTCCCCATAAGGAAGAGCTTCTAAAATTCTACTCTCAAGCATACTATTATGATTATCAGTAACATCATCTTCTCCCATACCTTCTGAAGAGGTTATTGAAATATCAGCCAAATCAGATATCATTAACTCAGGCATTTCTTCCTCCTCTAATTCATCCATAGAAATCACTTCCGACCTGTTGTAAGCAGAAAATACATCTTCTTGATCATTTCCTTCTTGATTTGTAGATAATTGAAAACATGTTTCAAGTGAATCATCAGGATACTTTGCTTCCTCTGCTGAAAGCATTAAGCAGTCGAGGGTTGTATCTTCGGATGTGGATAACCACTGAGTAATATCGCTATCCGAATCATTGTCAGATGAAAACGCTACAGCATACTCACCAATACCCATCTGTTCTACCTTGTGAGGCTGATGTACTATATTGACCTCTACTTTCTCTGCTCCTGCTAGGTGTGGTGTCTTAAATAACCAGGCATAAGGCCCTTCATGATCAGTCCTCTCCATTTCTGAATCATAAAACTCACTGTTGGATTTCTCATCCATTTCACTAACTGCCTCATCTCCTGAATCTTTCAAAAATCCTTTTGAAATAACTTGTATCTTAACCCTATCGTCTCTAGGACCAATCACAATTGAACCTTTATACCAGTCCTGAATGCATCTTGCTTGGTATAACCAAGGTCTTCCCAATAGGACAGAATACGATGAAATATTTGTTTGCGAACGAACGATCAAATAGTTCACATGAAATTCTAATCCGGCTACTACAGATTTCACATTCCGCAGTAACCCCAAAGGAGTTACTTTCCTTTGATCAGCCACACGTAAAACAATATGAGTAGGTTCTAAATCCTTCAACCCTAATTCTTGCATAGCTTGTTCTGTCATCAAATTAACTGCTGAGCCACCATCTAACTGCACTTCATGTAGCAAGTGGCCATTAATAGTAGTATCGATAACTGGAGCTCCTGGGTCCACAAATAAATCTACTATTTTTACATCCTTAGTTGTTTTTCCTTTGGAAGAATTTTCACGGATTTTAGAAGCGTTTATTTCAATCCTCTTCCTTCGACGCCGAACTAATTTATGGTAAAGTTGTTTCCTACAAACAGGCGCTATTTCTAGCAATTGCCGAAGGTTAATAGTCAATGATATTTCTTCTAATGCAGCCCAAAGATCATAGGTCTTATTTACAGATTCTACATAATCTTTACTCCCTTCCTTAGGAGGAACCAATCTTTCGGGAAAAGGAGCTACTCCCACTTGAATCTTAGGATTTACTAAGGGCACAGGTAATAATGGATTGTCAAAGGAATGCTGCGGAGAATCCGATTCAGGTAGTTCTATATTAGGATCTATGTCCTTAGACTTATCCTTCACTGCTCCGTTTAATTGTGAACTCTCTTCCTCTAAACCTTGCTCCTTCTGTTGTTGCTTTTGTGCCCGAGTAATAACACCAATCATAGGATCAGCCCTAAAGGTCACCTTACGAGGTATAAATTTTGATTTAACTCCAATATCTTTCCTTATTGTTTCTACTTCAACTAAATTTGCAGCAGACGTTGAAGGTTCGTTAGAGGTTTGTTTCCCTTTGTCAGACATTTGATTATCCTCTCGCTTAGGACAATTCTCTTCATAGTGTCCTTCACCACTGCACCTCCTACAAAGAGGAGTATAGTCTTGATTTTTACGCGCATTTGGACAATATGTGGCTATGTGACCTTCTTGTTGGCATCGATAACAAATTACTGGTCCCCTAGGTCTTTGTTGACCACCTTGTCCCATTGAATTACGAAAATTACCATTATTTCTTCTAAAAGGAGAATTTCTCCCTCGATTGCCATCACTGTTGTAATTGTTTCGAGGCACTGGGGGTCTACCCTGGGTGGGCAATCCTCGTGGCCTAAAAGGTTGATTGGGTGGTCCAATCTCATAGGTCCTATTATTACGATCCATGTAATTGTAATTTGTTTGCATTGAACGAGCTTGTTGTTGCTCTTGACCTAATTTATGCCAACAATTTGTATCTAAATGACCAGTCTTGTGGCAAAAAGAGCAAAACGGTGGATGATCGGGCATTAACCTTGAAGGCGTCGGACACTCTGTAGCCACATGGCCGTAACCATGACACTTGCCACACCAGATATTAGATCGAGGTGGGTTTGAAGTCGAATTTCCCGACGATTGTCGAGCGCTAGATCCTTGTGTCGTTATCGAATAAATTTCCTTCAAAGGTGCTTGTACTGCAGTCATAATTTCCTCCTTTAATTTTCCTAGAGATTTCGCAATAATATCTGCTACTTTTGCTTCATCCAAAGGAGATTGAGATTGCGGCATAGAAGGCATTCCTGTCTGCATCATATAAGCTGGAATTGAAGTGTACGGATTTAGAGGTACACTCGACATGTTTGAGCTTGCGGTTACCGAGGGATTTAGAGGAACGGTCACATAAGACACGTTCTTAGGTACCCCACCTGAAGAGCTTGGGTATTCTGTCCGAGATTCTTTGAATAGATCTCTCCGTCGTTGTTGACTAAGCTGCACTTCTTCCCACCATCTAGCATGTGTTTTAGCATCTGCCAACGTAGCTGGTCGTTGTAAACTAACATGCTGATGAACTTCAGGATTAAGTCCATCAATAAACTTACGTTTTTGCGTGGGATCGTCAGGAGCAGGATTCATCTTACGAATGATCGTCTCCATGCGCTCAATATAATGTTCAACACTTTCAGTTGCTCCTTGGGACAGATAATCCAGCTGAAGAGCCAATCTATCTTGAAAACCTTGTCGTCTAAATTTTTCTAGAAAAGCTCTTGATAAGGCATCATAGGTCCCTTTATGTTGAGCATCTAAATTCCCATACCATTTTGCTGCTTCATCTTTTAATGTTGCAGGGAAGATATGAAGCTTTTGGTCGTCATCTATTATCTCATTGGCGACGCAAGTCACCTCAAATCTTTGCGAATGGGCATCGGGATCTTCGTCCCACAATCCCCCAAATTGCGTGAAATCAGCTAATCTAACTGGGTTGCGAGCCATTGTTTCTCTAAATAGTAGCCCTAACCCTAAATCGTTGATAGTATCAAACCACGGAGGTTCCTGAGGTTCCTTAAATAATTGACGCAATCCGAAATTTGACTCTAAATCCCAGTCAAAGAGCAGTTCAATACTCCCGACTGTAGCATTAGCTTCACTCTCCCTAGTTTCACTATTTTTCCTACCTCTTTCCCCAGTGAGACTGCTAGTACTGGAGACAACTTGATCCCATTGATATGAAGCTGCTTCACTTTCTTTCAATGGTGTTCTACCAGTTGATAAGCTAGGTTGAAGAGGTTCTACCGTTGAGTTAGACACAGCGTCTACTCCCAAATTCAGCAATGCGTTGACCCTCTCTAGCCTTTCTAATAGCCAAGCCTCTTGTCGCACTGCTCGTTCTCTAACTCGCTGATCCCTAGCTTCGTTTTGCTGCTTCCGTCTCTCTTCTGAATTCATCCACGAATACTAAACTAGCTTTTACTGTCATACTCCAAAATTACGCTCGTTCTATTTGAAGCTATAAAATTAGGTTGTCGCTTGTATGCGCACTTAGAAGTTTCAAAATAGTCGGCAGCTCTGGGTCTATCTCCCCAAAAGGTAACTTTTCTTCTTGCTCGGGGATTAAACCTAGAATTTCAGCAACCTCTCTCACGTCTTTCGTGTCGAAAGAAATTTTTAAACCTCTGGATACACGTATCCAAGGCAACACATCATCCCACACTACTCTTCTAAACGTCCGATAAGCTGTGCGGTAATACCACTCAAAGTGGTACGATACACTGATTGTATTTATCTCTACCGCGTCTATTAACCCAAAGTGTGTCGCTAGTAGAACTATAGTTTGCGCACAGTCGTTAAAACCCCAGCTCCAAGAGGATAATTGTTCAACGTCCACAGTTAATTGTGGCCCAAAATATGTGCCTCCCTCTACTAACTCCGTATCTCTCGCCCAGTCTAGCACTTTTCTTTGACACTCCTGGGGCAAATTAGGAAAATAGTCCCTTAGAAAAGAGACTGCGTATTCACTCATAAATAACACTTAGGATCTAAAATACCCTCGGAAGATTTATCACTCGTTCAAGCGCACTTGGCTCCCGGCAGACGCACCAAAAATGACTAGCCAAAGACCAAGCCACTTTTACCCAGGTTAACAAGCCAACTCCTAAGAGTTGTTGCACTAAACAAGTGATTATTTCACTAATTGTTTTAATTCGACTCAACTTAGCCTTCCCTAAAATCTACAACATTGTTCGTAGTAGTCCAACTGCAAAGATTCTAAACTTCAATAAATTATACTGGACACTAAATTGCTAAACCTAAGATAACTATGGCTTCTCCTCATCTCTTAGAGGCAGCTCCTCATAATGTACTCCTGCCATGCTAGTGGCGGTTTATCCAGGAAATGTTTTTAATGTTTGATTTTGGAAAGGTTGTTTCAAGAATATAGATCTCTTGGATCTATTTGTATATCTCCGTTTAAAGTTCCTTTTTATGTTTCTCTCCACCTGATTAAAATTAATTCTTTTTATTTGTTTAATTTTAAACAAACATTCAAATCAAATTTTCTGAAGTACCATAAACCCCTAAATTTTAATCTCCCTTGGTAGACATTTCCCACTCCGTATATTTATTTCGTCGTTGCCTATTAGTTTTTAAATACTTAATTCATTTTGCGAATATAACGTCCTTTCCTTCTTTCTTCTATAACCAGTATCAGCATGATAAAACAAATTCTTTTCACACTCTTATGGTTCACATAAAACGTTCATTTTAAATCCCGTATATCCCCTTAGTTTTCTTTAAATTATCCTAGTAGCCCTCCACTCCGTATATTCAAGAAATTGGTTGTAAAATGAATAACATGTAAAAATTTAATATAGATGCTGAGGCTTTTCCTCATGCCATCCAATCATCAATTTGTTTTGATTTTATTTTGGTTTTACTTTAAACTAAATTTTATAACTGCAACCTAACATTATTAATCATTATAAAGTGTTGTCAAACTTTTTATTTGTAATTTCCAATGTTTCCTAAATGTTCACACCGTATATAATCTCTCCTTTTAAAAACCAAAACACCATATCTTTATACGAGCATTTCTTAAGTAAAATATTATTAAATCATTATTTCTTTTCTTTAACCCTTACAACATAAATGCACTAACCAATCAAAGATTTTGTTTCCAATATTTCACTAAGAATCCATAGTTTATATCAATAAATAACACATTTTACGTAAAGGAAAACTATGTTTTTTCCCTAAATATAACTCTTTTCTAATTTTTAAATATAACAAAAAATCTTTAAAAATCTTGATAGAAATTCAGTAAATTCCATGACTCATAAGCTTTATAGGAAAAATATCAAAACTTATAAATTTTCAATCAGTAATTTTATAAAATTTTATTTAAGATAATTTTGAGTCATTTTTTAGTGTTTTCGACTGTTTTTGATTTTTAATAAATAAAAACCAGTTCAGATAAATACAAACAACCATGTAGCATGAGAAAACAAGTTAAAAGACATATTTTAAAAATATTAAACTAAAGAAATTATCATGCCATATCATTTACTTTAGATAAACCAGTTAGACACTTACTTGTAAAACCCGCAAGTCATCGTCACGTCCTTGGAGACCGTGTCCTCTTTCTGTCCAGTCACGTAAAGTCTAGCTTCTAGCCAGTCGTCTCAACCCCGAGCTTATACTATTACTCTCGTTCTCCTTCAACTTCTTGCACTCAACTCATAGCAATACGTTGAGGCCCTAGAGTTGGGTGCTTCAAAGAAATCGTGGCGATGGTTTCGAGAGTAGACCACATGCTTCAATTCCCTTCCTTTGTTCTTCCAGAATGATATTCAAGACAAATCGATGACTTTGCAATTGGTTATAAAGTGGTTTATGTCTTCAGGTCAAGCAAGGTAAGGCACCCTCTTATTGCCTTCCCAAGAGTCACATGAACTTAAAACTAGAAAGCAATGTGACTACCTTTGCATGATTATAATGCTCTTCAAATTCCGCACTCCTTATCTTCCAGCTCTATGGCTCTTGATTCTTTAATAACCAAGCATAGTGTTGGCTTAGTACTACATTGAGACCAACATATGACTCATATTGCATTTCTACGTTTGGAAACTCGAAGGAGTAAGTCTTCACACTAAGAAGTTCTCCCGGTATATCAAGCTCCTTTACCAAGGAGGTGAAATCTGATGACTTCTCGCGATCAAAGCCGATTTCTATTTGACCGAGAAGCTCCAACTTGATCCCTTGATGCTCAATTTTCTTTCCTGGATGTGGAACAACACGCACCTGTCCCACTAAACTTTCAAGGCTGTGAAAAAGAGGCACCACAACCGTCTGTCCATTCTCCTTCCTCACATTAACAAACACAGCAGAATTAACAAAGGTACTTGCTGCCGAGTGTCAGCATCAGCAAATTCGATTGTGACCGTACACGGTGGTGCCAATGCTCCTCGAATAAAATTCATAGCCACGGTTGATGATATAGCAACCAATCAGCCTAATCAAAAGCGACAGCTTCCTCCCTCCTCTCTCTCTCTCTCTCTCTCTCTCTCTCATATTCATGAAGGCGCAAGCTATGATGTGAGTGGATTCATGAAGTGTGAGCAAAAGGGTGTGCTCACTTAGACTCTCTCTCTCTCGCAGATCATGGCAGGATCAGGATCCTTCTCATCGTCGGCCAGTGCGTATGGAAGCAGCAGGTCGTCCGCGTCGTCATTGGCTGCGCTGCGGCATCACTTGTATGGCGACAACATCAACCCTCCTCCTCCCAAGCGAGGCCACGTCAAGCTCTGCATTGCCCGCTCCATCCTGCGTTGATAGTCTTCTTCTCTTCCCTTTATCAATCGGTGCCTCCTCTCCAAGAATCCCATGCCCCCTCCTTTCTCCACGACATGTCCGTAACGGTTTCCCTCTTCCATGCCATTCGTTGTTTTTTTCTCTTTTTCATTAAAGTTCCTTCTATTAAGGTTTCTTCCTATTAAGGTTCCTTCCCATTTAACTAGATATTACACTTGACCCTTATGCACTCGCTTCTTCTTAATGCATTCCACTTTGTAAAATCCTTCTGAAAGCGTCTCACCACCTCCATCTTCCCTTCCTTCCTTCAACACACACCACCCCTAAGGCAAACTCAAGACCCCATCCATCTTCTTTTGCAAATAAACGACTCCTCCCAGTTGTGGCTTGGAGTAGGAGTTTTTGAGAATCTCCTCAAGCATACTCACATTTACGATAAGACCAACATTGAAACCTTTTCAATTCAGGTCGATTGCAAAGCCGAGGGATAGTGCACACATTATTAAGTTTATAATAATTTCATGTTGGCATTGGATTCATTATAGCAGATTAGAACTTTCAGCTCTCTATTGCATTTTCTTATGCACTACCCCTCAATTTCATTGATGCAGTGGCACTCATCTTCAGTTGAAATAACCTGTGCCCTCCATGACCTAAACCATATCCTAAGACTACACAATCTGCCATGAATAACATGATTTCTAGTGGCTCTAAGAATATGGATTGCATAAGCTCAAAGAACTTCATTTTGCAAAGTCCTACAGTCTCTAAGCCTTGGTCTTAA
The DNA here is from genome assembly GCF_053477565.2 of Lygodium microphyllum. NCBI lineage: Eukaryota > Viridiplantae > Streptophyta > Polypodiopsida > Schizaeales > Lygodiaceae > Lygodium > Lygodium microphyllum. The sequence goes on from NC_141145.1 coordinate 91,404,857, forward strand.
TACCCTATTTCTGGCAAATGAGATATAAGAGTTTCTTATGGTTGTAGACAGGCCAAAAGATTAAATTTTGTACCGACATTCCCTGGCCAGACTGCAAGGACACGGCCTCCAAAGACAGCAACAACGAACACCGCATCTGCATTGAATTCATGTAAAAATTTAGTAATAAGGTGTCAATTGTATACAGTTTTGCCAAAAAATTGTTGCAATAAATGGCATGTTTTTAGGTGTTGTCATCCACATACTCAAGAATGGACTACCAGATTGACCAATAGAGAAAGCTAGATTGAAAGGACTCGTCTTGAAGATCCAACCTTATCAGTTAAACTATATCGGGTAGAACACGATGGACTTTGGAGAAGATGTGTCTGTGAACACGAAATGTATTATGTACTCAAGGAAACACTGTCAAGATTGTGGGAGAGAAGGAAGGAGTCTCACTTGTAGCTTTCTTGCTTGCACAATGGGGGAAGACACACAAGGGTGGAGGCTGAAAACGGTTTTCCTCTTCTTAGTTGTGTAAGCCAAAAGAACTCTAGTACAAAGAAATAGAAGAACCCTATATATGGGTCTCAAACCAAACTCAACTAACTAAGGTGGCATACTAACTGAGCCACGAACTAGAATAGATAAGGATAGCTATCATGTAGCTATTATTCATGGGCGGTGTACCAACCGTGTCTGCAACTGACAAGTCAGTGACATAAATACACAACGGTCACCCTGGCGTATCACGAGTGGAGCTCGATATCTCAACACTCCCCCTCGAGCTCAATCCCAATTCCTGCACACCAAGCAGGTCTCTGAACTTGCGCAGCTTCTCTGCACCCAATGCCTTCGTGAATATGTCAGCTACCTGATCCTCTGTGCTGACATAAACTAGATCAATAAGACCTAGTAAAACCCTCTCTCGCACATAGTGATAATGCACCTCAATGTGCTTTGTTCTAGCATGATAGACTGGGTTATTTGCCAAGTGTATACTACTCATGTTGTCACAATAAATGACAACTGGCCCATCTGTAGACTGATGCATATCATAAAGTAGCTTATGCAACCAAGCTACCTCACATGCAGCCATTGCTGCACCCCTGTACTCGGCCTCTGTGCTCGACAAGGCAACTGTAGGCTGTTTCTTGCTGCTCCAAGTGACTGCAGCACTCCTGAAAGAGAACACATATCCATTGGTAGATCGTCTATCAGAAATGCTACCAGCCCAATCAGCATCAGTGTATCCATGCAACTGTATCTGAACCCCAGTCTCATAAAATAGTCCATACTGCAATGTGGACTTCACATACCTGAGTATGCGTCTAGCCGCATCCAAATGCGGTTTCCTTGGAGCCTGCATAAACTGACTTACCAATCCAACAGCATAGCTCAAATCTGGCCTGGTAATAGTCATATAAATCAAACTTCCTACTATGCGTCTGTACATAGTAGGGTCTTCCAGAAGCTCACCTGCATCTGCGCTCAGCTTCACATTCTGCTCCAAAGGAACTGAAATAGGCTTACAGCCTGTCATCCCATATTTGGACAGCATGTCCAATCCATACTGCCTCTGCAAGAGCTGTATCCCACTTGGTGATCTAATCACCTCAATGCCCAAGAAATAACGCAGCTCTTCCAAATCCTTCATCTCAAACTTCTGCTTCAATAGCATTTTCACATGAAGGATATCTTCATCACTGTCACCTGTCATAATCAAATCATCAACATAAATGACAAGTAGCATAATACCTTTCTCTGTTTTTCTCACATAAAGTGAGAAATCTGCCTTGGAAATCTAAAAGCCAATAGTGACAAGATACTGTCCTATCTTGTCAGACCATGCTCTAGGTGCTTGCTCCAAGCCATACAAGGCTTTCTTCAACCTGCAAACAAACTCAGGATGAACAGCATGCACATAACCTGGTGGCTGCTCCATATAGACCTCTTCTTGCAAATCACCATGCAAGAAGGCATTCTTTACATCCATCTGATGTAAAGACCATCCCTTTGATGTAGCCATAGCAATGACTGCTCTTACAGTTGCCATCCTTGCAACTGGACTGAATGTTTCTTCATAGTCAATGCCATATGTTTGTGCATGCCCCTTGACTACTAATCTTGCCTTGTATCTGTTCACAGAACCATCTGCATTGTGCTTCACTTTATAAACCCACTTACAGCCAATTGCATTCTTACCTTTAGGCAAAGGTACCAATTCCCATGTAGCATTTGCTTCTAAGGCATCCATTTCTTCATCCATGGCTTTCTCCCATTTTTCTTTTTCCATGGCTTGCTCAAAAGAAGTGGGTTCTGGTTCATGTATCACTTTGACCATATATGCATAGTGAATGGCTGTAAATCCATCATATTTCAGCCTATCCACAGGATACCTAGCGCTCGTAGACCTACGAAAAGTAGGTTCACTCCCAGGTGCTCTCAAAAAATCCCTAGTTTTCCTTACTCCAGGTGTAACAATAGAAGGAATGCCCAACTCATCATCAATGCTCTGTTTTGAGCCACTGGATTCACCATCCACATAAGAGTGACCTGCATTCACATCAAACATGGGCTGATCAACCTTCTCTTTTCCTTTTCGTGATACCTGCATACCACTATCTGCATTGCTTTGAGAAGATTCTCCTGATCTCAATCTACCTGTCCATAGTGAAGAATGTGAACCATTGCTAGAGGATGCTCCAGGTCCACTAATATTTTATGACTGCTGTTGTGAATTCTGTGCAGCATTACCATTTTGTGCATCTACATCATCAATCACATTTATGGTTTATACCAGCTAATCATCTCATCAAAAACAACATCTCTGCTCACTGTAAACTTACAAGTAGAAGGGTTATAGCATCTATACCCTTTTTGCTGCAGAGAGTAACCAATAAAGATGCACTTCTCAGCTTTTGGATCCAACTTGGATCTCAACTCATCTGGCACATGTACATAGGCAATGCAACCAAAAATTTTCAAATGAGGAATATATGGTTTCCTACTAGTATACCTCTCCTCTGGAGTTACCCCATGTATTGCTGCAGTGGGAGTCCTGTTCATTATATAGACTGCTGTAGCAACTGTTTCAGCCCAATAAAAATCTGGTAGGTCTTTTTCATTCAGTATGGCACGAGATACCTCTTCAATATGCCTGTTTTTCCTTTCTGCAATTCCATTTTGTTGTGGGGTATGACTGCATGAATATTGCTGCTTTATGCCATGCTCCTGCAGGAACCTTGCAAACTCATTTGAGAGGTACTCTCCCCCTCCATCTGACCTTAGGCATTTTATTTGCAGACCTGTTTCTTTTTCAGCCATAGCTTTAAGGGTTTTGAAATGCCCAAAAACTTCACTTTTCTTTTTCATAAAATACACCCAAATTTTTCTGCTATAGTCATCAATAAAAGTGACAAAATAATGATAGCCTCCAAGAGATGCAGCTTTAGTAGTCCACACATCAGAGTGGATTAATTCCAATGGCTTCTCACTCTCTTGAACATGTCTAGGAAATGGTTTCCTTGCCTGTTTTCCAAACTGACAGGCTTCACATACCTTATGCATTTCTGCAACCTTGAATTTTGGCAATCCTGCAACAATATTTTGGGCCTGCATTGATTTAAGTCGCTGTACATTAACATGACCAATGCGTTTATGCCATATATCAATATCTGCAACTACACCGGTCCCACGTGCAAACATTGCTGCACTCAATTCAGACATGTCTGCATCCAACGTAAACATTCTGCCCTTCTTCTTTCCTTTTGCTATCAAGCGACCTTTATTTTTCATATCCTCAACAAAGCATCCATGAGGATTAAATCTGACCTGCAAGCCCCGCTCAACCATTTGACCAACAGAAACCAGATTCTTGGTGATATTCGGGACATGAATTACATCGGACAGGTATTTCTTTTTCCCATCCTGCATAGACAAGGGAATTTTTCCAATCTGCACAATAGGATGTGCAGTATCATCACCAGTCTCCACAAATCCTGGTTTTTCCATTTTCCTTGCATCCTCCATCCATTCTGCATGACCTGTCATGTGGTTTGATGCACCTGAGTCAACATACCATACATCATTGCTTTCTTCTGCACTTGTCACAGAATTGTTCATGTGTTGCACCATGAACAAATGCTCATTTCTGTCATCACCCTGTCTGCTAGAAGATGCATAATTCCCTTGTTGCAGTTTTCCATTCATGATGTCATTTTGCTTTTTATAGCAGTCTTTAGCCATATGACCCATTTTACCACAGTAGTAGCATTCAACATTACTGTTTGCATTTTGACCTCTTTGCCATCCACCACGACCTCTTTGGCTCCCCCTGCCTCTAGAGTTACCACGTCCTCCTCCATAGGACTGGTTTTCTTGAGTTTGCTGCATATTCTGATTTCTACCACGGCCTCCAAATCGGCCTCCTCTACCTCTGCCTCTATCTCTTCCAGCATTTGAGTAGAAGACAGCTTCTTTTGAAGTTCCTCCTGAAGAATATGCACCACCATTTCTCTGCTCCTCAGAAATTAGAAGAGCAATCAACTCCTCAAAATCAGAAAATCTATCACGGACAGAAATGGATGTTCGAAACTGTGCATAATCCTTTCCTAGACCATTCAAGGTCACAGAAACTAAATCATCATCTTCCACTAGCGACCCAATGGAAGCAAGTGCATCTGCAATCTTCTTCACCTTCATGTGGTAGTCATTGATGCTCATATTTTCTCTTTGCACATTATGCAACTCTTGCTTGAGCTGCATTTTCCTGGCTTGAGTATTTGTACTATACATTTTTGACAAAGTATCCCATGCCTCCTTTGGCGTACTTGCATCCTGAATATGCACAATCATAGAGTCTGAAATACTGATAGACAGCCAGTACATAACTTTCCTGGCTCTCTCATGCCATCCTTTAAATACCTGCATTTGCTGTTGATTGGGAACATCAAGAAGAACTGGTTCTTCTTCATTTCCTGCAACAAATTCCCAATATCCTTTTCCCATAAGGAAATTCGTCATTCTAAACTTCCATGCTTGGAAGTTGTTCTTGTCAAGCTTTTCAGTGACAATCTGTGAGAGAGAATTAGATGCCATTACAGAATACTGCAAAAAAATTCTGTCACTGCAAAAAACACAGCTTCACCCTCACAAGGGCAAATCTGCAAAACTGGCGAAAGTGGTATTTGACCACACAGTCACTTCCTAGTGACGATTTTGCATCAACAGGCAACAGGGATGATTCTGAAACTCCCAATGTCTCTGCACACAAGCATACGATGCAATCTCTGTGGTAACTTTTCACCGACCTATAGAACAGTGGTCGCACAGCATAAAACAAGGCCTTTTCCTGAGTGCGTGTAGAAAACTTCCGCCTTCAAAACAGGCCCCGAAATGGCCTCAAATCAAAAAAACAGGGTCCCCAAGAGCTAAAGCTCCGTCCCGCAGCATACACTGCCCTCTTGCTTCAACGCGAAGGGCGTCTCAACCTGAGACAATGCACTCTTGCAATTTTTGGTTGTGCTACCTGTAGAGATCTGCTCCCAAAACAGAAAATGAAAGCAACACTGCTCCTCTTACCAGACCACCGCGAGCTTGGCTTGCTTTCTTGAGCTCCTTACCACGAACAAGGCTCTGATACCATGTCAAGATTGTGGGAGAGAAGGAAGGAGTCTCGCTTGTAGCTTTCTTGCTTGCACAATGGGGGAAGACACACAAGGGTGGAGGCTGAAAACAGTTTTCCTCTTCTTAGTTGTTTAAGCCAAAAGAACTCTAGTACAAAGAAATAGAAGAACCCTATATATGGGTCTCAAACCAAACTCAACTAACTAAGGTGGCATACTAACTGAGCCACGAACTAGAATAGATAAGGATAGCTATCATGTAGCTATTATTCATGGGCGGTGTACCAACCGCGTCTGCAACTGACAAGTCGGTGACATAAATACACAACGGTCACCCTGGCGTATCACGAGTGGAGCTCGATATCTCAACAAACACATGGTGGAATAGCTAAAGGGTATTTCAGTAGGGATACTCCCTCACCTCATGCAAGGTGCTCAAGTCCCAGTTTTGGTAGCCAACATTATTATGTGATACAGCTAAGTTTGTAAAGCATTGCGATGAGTGCCAATGAACTAAAGTACCTACTCATAAGGACAAAATGGAGTTGAACCCCACTGATTGCACAGCAACCATTCAAGAAGTGGAGAATCAATTTCATTATCCTAGTCAATCCTGTAGCTCAATATTCCCAATCCAAATACATCGTTGTTGCCATAGACTATCTCACCAAGTGGGCAGAAGCTCAAGCAACTCGCAAAAATGATGCAAGGACCGTAGCAAGTTTCTTTGGGACCAAGTAATTTCATGATTCAACTTCCCCATAGAGTTGGTTAGTGACCAAGGCACACACTTTATCAACGAAGTGATCACTCACTTGTTATCCACCTTCCTAATAATCCACAGGAAGTCCTCTCCATATTATTCATAGGCCAACGGTCAATCCAAATCTACAAACAAGATGCTGGTGGGTATTCTAACAAAGGTTGTCTCTACCTCATCCATTGACTGGGACAACAAACTTATGGCAACTTTATGGGCATACTGAATGGCCTACAAAATAGCCACAAGACAAACTCCATTCAGGTTGACCTACATAATTGAAGTTGTTTTGCATGTGGAATTATTTGTTCCCAACTTGAGAATAGCAACCCAAGAGTGATGGGAGGACCAAGAAACATGGAAAAATATCCTAATGAAACTAGAATACCTCTCTAAAACCCGTCTCATTGCAACCCATGCTCTAATCTATGAAAAGGCACATGGCAAGAGTTGGTTTGACAAATATGTCAAGCAATGGGACTTTGGGAAAGGAGATTTAGTCTTGCTATAGTCTTTCAAAGGACACAAGTAGAAATTGAAGTTTAGGGGATTGGGACCCTTCAAAGTTTGTATTGTCAGTAGAACGAGAAATGTGGAATTAGAAACCTTAGAAGGATAGGGTATAGGTTTCTTTAATGGAAGCCACATCAAAAAGTACTACCCCCCATCACATCCACTTCATGAACCTCTAATGGTGGACCCACTATTGAATGTGAGAGTTACAACCATCACATAGCTTGAGGATGCAGATGAGAAAGTGATAGCACTAACCTACATGCAGATCACCCTGACCTCCCAAACAGTATGCACCCTTGATGCACTAATTGATGAGGGGCCAATGCCAATATCTTAACATATGAACACTTGACTGCACTGGGTCAACCCCAATTGCATCCAACCAATGCAAAACTGAGCCCATTTGGGACCCAATCCTACCCACTCTTAGGGAAATGAAAATTGGTGGTTTCTATCAAGATTGAGAAACTACCCGTCATTTTCTACATGCTATCCAAAAGCAAAGTGTTGGCAAGGATACCCTACTAGGATGAGCGTTCAAAAAAAAAAGTTCAATGCCTTGCAATGCATCCACCTTTCCATCGGGCATATTAGAACTCTAATGGCTTTCAGCAAGAGCACCACATTTATCCCAAGACCTGTAGTGCTACCAATAGTTGAACCTAGTGTCCATCCTAAGGAGGAGAATGGTACATTCCCATGTGCTTCCATAATACCTATCATGTCACATCAAAGAACCATGGCCCAAACACTCAAGTGAGCTCCCAAGAATACACCATAGTTTCAGAGATGTCAAACACCGGGTGTGCCTAAGTTCCATACCTCATGCTCTAGGACTAGACATTGGAGTTGAAACTCCTATAGTGCACATGTGACTGAGAAACATTGGGTCTCGAAATCCCTACTGCAAGCCCAAGGATACTATGAGGGTAACACCTCACTGTGGTTTCCCAAACTCGTGAAGGCTAAGTCCACTGCTCAATCTTAGGCCCCACAAACCAAGCTACTGCATCGTCAATTGAAACAGGGGAGAATAAGAACTAAGTTAGAAGGTGCTAACTTCTTGAGTACTCAAATGGTCTATCGACCCAAAGTCTAGCCAAGAGTCCACAAGCGACCAAGCAAGGCCCTACCTAAAGACTCTAAGATAATCACCAAGTACCTCGATGCCATCACATCAATTGTGTTCCAAACCTCACAATCCAAGCCTATCAAGCCTAAGAATGAAAGTGTCTCGAGTTAACTTGTCTTGCTCAACCAAACCCAAGCCACCAAAACACCTTAAGCCACCACCACCACAACAATCCATTCTTCAAGTGGCATCCAATATGGCCATGGCCATAGGGGATGATATGGCTACATGCATCTGACGACTAGATTCAACTTTTACCTATTTGCTAGAAAATGAGATATGTGCCTTACTGTGCTCTTGGGAAGAATACAAATTCATCTTTATTAAAACTTCCACTTTTGCAAACGAAATGATTGGTGATGAAATCTCATGAGAAAATGTCAAAAGCTAACATTTGATCACAACTTATCAAAAAAGAAAAATTTCCATGCCACTCCAAGAACTCTCTGAACTCCAAATACTCATTCAATCTGAATCCAATTTCATAAGAAAGTGGTATAATTCGCACCTTTCATGGGCCCAAGAGGGATACCAGATCATGACTAATGAGAAGCAAAGGCGGGCCATCAAGACTTTTGAGTACGACCCAACATTTGTGGCCCCCACCTCATTTAGAGTGTTGGCTATAACCAAGAATCATCCATTAGAAGATAATGTCATGCTTCACCCATGCCTAGATAAGATTCTCATAGAGGAGAAACTCTATACTCACTCTATATTGGAAGTCGGCTCAACTCAGGCATCCTCTTGATGGATGTATTGACATATATTATGCAAGTAGGCATTTGTTCACAGGATTTGGATTGTTATGCGACTCTTGAATATAACCCCAAGTTTTATGACTAGTTCTTGAGAAAGTAAGGCACACCATGGATGTGTTGAATGCCCATACACTTTGATTTCCACAATCCTAGGAGGATTTTCACCCTTTCCAAGGGCAAGGGAAGTAATGGATGAAAACTCCAAATAGGAATTGAATTCTAAAAGAAAATAACAAATGTGTGGATTGATTGGTATGCAAATTCTTAACTTCTAGGATTTTGTGGGTGATATTCCTCATTGTATGAGAATTATTATTTTCAAGCAAATCTTTCTAGTCTTCTTGCTTTTTGTGCAAGAGACACCCCTTAAAAAAGAACTAATTGTGGGAGGTTGTGTGGTGATAGGAACCTAAATGGCAAGATAGTAGGATAAAGCCAACTGTCTTTCATTCTCAAAGGAAGATTATAGAAGATATGGACTAGCCATGGAAATCTAGGCATTCAACCAATTGAGATATCACAGCATCCACAATCTTAAAGGAGTGGAGGTGAGACAACCGAAGAGGCAGTGACACAGATGTTGGAACAATGCAACCTTACTAAGTGACTAGAAAAGGCAAGATAAGATATAGACCACAATAATAAATGCATTGGATTCCTGAGGACCTTTGATGTCCAAAGGAACATTGGCATGATGACCATTAGGCAAGGTGAGAACTCTAGAAGTATGGTGGTTTCCCTTAGTCCAGAAATTGTAGGGAAGGCATGGGGCTAGCAGAGAAGCCAGAAAGGAGACACAAGAGGGATGTGTATGGAATGCTAGGGATGGAAAAAAGATGGGTCTACACCAATGATAGAATCAGCCTAGCCGATATCCTAGATCCCACCATTCAGTTGAGGGCCAAAATGATCCATACACTATTTTCAAGTCAAAGATACAATGCTCTTATGAGTAGAATTGGCATACCCTTGCTGGAAAGCCTTATAGCCAATGCCTTGGGTGAGGTGAATTGGAATGCCAACATCCAAAAAACAATACAAGCCTCGGCAAAGGTACTAGCAGTAGCATCATGAAGGGTGGTAGGAGGAGAGTCCTTGGCTACCACTATAGAGTTTGAAAAGAAAAAACCTACCTCCAAGGCCTCAACCATAGGTTTTGGGGGAGTATTGACAACCATTATCCAAGAAGCTCTAGAGGAGGAGGAGAGAGAAGTGGTAGAGGAAACCTTAGAGCCATCATCAATTCACCTAAACTCGTCACCAATCCATGAGGAGTGTCACTCTCCCACCCTAGCAAGCCTGACCATCTCAACATCAAGAAGAGAACAAGAGGGACAAGAAACCCATAGAGACTAGTAAGACAACATGGCAAAAATCACTAATGAAAAGAAGACAACCACATCAGCTACAACAAGCCTTGAGCTAGAGGACAGTTAGTGAGAAACAAGGCTCAGAACTCTTGAGCCAAGGGGGAAGAAGGAAGATTATCTCAAAATCCCCATTCAAAAGACCCGCTCCACCATTCAGGGAAATAGAGAGCTACAAACGGTGGAGGAGAAGTCAAACAAGCTAGAAGAAGATCGCAAAAAGAGGCAAGAAGGGGACGAAGAAAGGATGAGAAGACAAGAAGAAGAGGATATTTCCCTTGCCATTCAGAGATCAATGGAGAAACCCTCCCAATCTCAAGAATTGGCAATGGTGACCCCAGGAAGGGAGGATGTACCAAGCACAAGCACAGCAGTGAAGGAAGCTGGACCAAGATCGGTGGTGGAAGGCAAGGGTAAAGCCCCATTACGCCTAGTCCCACTAGTCTTGACCACACCAAAAATCACCCCAACATAGGGTATTGTAGAAGGAGCTATCAATGAAAGAAATCTCATGGCATGGGGGTAATACCTAGTTAGCAAAGTGCATGAAATTGTGCCTACACCCAATGAAGGAGCCCCTCTTGTAGGAACCAAGAGACTAGCTGCAGCAAGCTGACCTAGAGTCACAACAAGGGCCAAAGGTACCCTACTTATAAGTGTCAACCACTTTGATACCTTCATCCATGCACCATAATGAAGATTAAGACAAACTAAAGGAATTTCAAAATCAACTCCACCAGGTAATCAAAGATAAAAAGGCCGCACTTGCAGAGCTCAAAAAAGAAAAGGCTGCATTTGCAGACTACAAAATGGAGCAAGCAAGAGTAATGACTATTATTAATTAGGAAATTATCTCATTGAAAGAGGCCTTGAAGGCAAGAGACGAAGAGAAGGGCCTCAAGGAGTTGTATGATGAAGAGAGGGAGACCTGCATCTCCTTGAAAAACATGTGCGCCTTCAACTCCCGTGAAAATAAATGACTAGAGCTGAAGAGGTAAAAATAAGAGGCTAGAAGGAACTGTAAGAGGCAAGAAACCAATGGGATGAGGAGAACAAGAGAGGAAACTAATGGAGCTGCACAATCAGCTACAATATGTTCTTCATGAATAAGACATACTTAAATAGCAGGTGAAAAGAAAAATCCAAGAACAAGAGCAAACGCATACACTATGGCAAGAGCAAGAGCAATTAATCGCCACTCTAGCAGCCCAAAACCAAAACCAAGGGTTAGAGCGGATGAAGGAGAAAGCAGAAGAATGGGCGATCAAGAACAAAGATCAAATCAAAAACTTAGCTTACAAGCTAGCCCATGCTGAGGGTGAGCGCCTCCTAGCAGAACGCAAAGCCACTATTGTTGAGATAGGAATGATGGAGCTCCAACACGCATTCTTAAGAACAATGTTGAATGTCGCACATCTAGGAGGAGAAGAGACAGTGGAGCAGCTCAAGAGGAAGCTAGAACTGACAAGGAAGGCTCTACAACATGGACTCTATGACAAGGCACCCAAGACTAGTGCCAATTTGGGACTAGAGGAGAAATGCGCTCACCTAGCCTCAACTGGCTTAAGCACACAAGAACTCACTCTTCTCAGGCTTGGGAGCCAGAACAGCAAATGCAACCACCACAACAAGAGCCACTAGAGCTGATCCAAGAAGAAGGACCTGATTTCAAATTGGACCATCAAGAAGATGAGAAAATGCAAGAATCAAGTCCCCTTATGCAACCATAAGTGCAAATAGAAGATCAAAGGGAAGAAGTAGGGCCACCCAAAAAAATGGTGGAGGCAAGGCACGAGTGTAGGGAGCAAGTGGAACGTGCCTACAAGATGTTTCAAGCTAGGACACCACAAGTCCCCGTCAAAAGTGGCCATCCCTCAAGGTGAGGAGTGTGATCCCGTTAACAACTAGGGCTGGGAACTTGCGGTGTGGGAGCAATGCAAGAATTTCATCCCCTTCAAGTTCTCTTTCACCTTCCCTCGCTCATTGGATAGAGTACTATCTTTAGGGTAGTGGAGGATGTCATTAAACTTTCAACTAGTCTAAGAAGGAGATGGCTAGAGGAACAAAGGAGACACCCCACACGTGGTGGTAGGAACTTGCAAACTATTGAGAAGATAAGGTGGTGGAGGTACCCTAGAGGGTAGAGGGATATGAAGCATAGCCAAGGTGGCACGTGAACATCTGGGACACTAACTTGGAGGCTTGGATCACTTTCTGTAGCACCCTACCTTATGAGTGGGATGATCCTATCTACATGCGCTACCCAAGACAAATTGGAGTTGATTTCAACCCAGAGGAGGTGCATGGTAGATACGACTTCCCTTTGATCTATAATGTAAATGCCTCAACCCCTGAAGAGAGCTTTCATTTTTACCAAAAGGGACCTCCACCCATCTATAGCAAGTTTCCTGATTGACTTCTCCTCATGCTCTGACCCCACTTTCATCACCACATGTAATTACATCCGCCTATTATGAGTACTATTAAAATAAAAACCTACTACAAAGGAAGAGAGACTACCGCCCCTCTTTTTTGACCTCAATGCTAGGGTTGATAACTATGCAATGGTGCACCTCATGATGAGAGCCACTCTTCTACTAGTGTTTTGCATGAACCTCTTAGAGGATATGAGTGATAGTATATTCACCGAGTGTAGCCACCGGTTTTTTTCATCTACTCCACTCAATGTAACGAGCTTACAGGGATATTTGCAAAGTAGGGCATTCCTCAGTAAAGCCCTCAAGCCACCATACAGCTTGGCCCCTACTTCACAATAGGATGCCTCTTAGCATACTCCCTTATTAAATTTATTCATTACAAAAACAAAAAAAACAAAAAGAGGGACAATGGCAAGAAGGAAGAAGGAAGTAGAAAGCAAAGAAGCACAACAAGGAAATCAGCCATCTCTACTCTATGAGTGTCACAAGCAATGCACCTAGGAACCACCCTAGCCCATCCCCCACTTCACACTTAGGGCTCATCAAGGGTAAGACACACCTAGGGAGGTCACTCTCACCTATGGTTAGACCTGTCTCCCTAAGCTATACCCACCGCACCTTCCCTTTACATAAATTGGGTCCTCAAGTATGGAACAACACCCCGGGCTTGCCTATGGTTTCACCCCAACTCCCAGTTCCACTAGCACAGGTACACAATGCACTGCATAACAAAGTAGGCATACCCCCTAGGCAGTGCATAATATTTTCCTTTTCAAGTGAACTTGACCAACCTCGATATCCCATAGACTTCGAAGGCCCCATCACCCACTCAATCCACTCTCAACATCCACAACCTCAACCATTTTGATATGCTTCTTCTGCATATCCAATCCCTGCAAGACCCCATCATCGACCTCCATGACAACTGTCCAACCACCCGATTCCTCATCAACAAAGCCCACCAATGCCATGGGACTGGCACTCGACTAGGAGGGAGTAATGTTAACCCTAGTGCAAGAAATGCAAAAAGTAAAAAATAAGAAAGTAAAATAAATAAATTAAATACAGGAAAAAGTGAAAAAAATGGTCTGGCAGAGCAGAGAGGGCTAAAAGTGTAAAGACACCTTAAAAACCCAAGGCAAGCGTAAAAATGAAAGATGCACATTTTTAAATGCAAAGGTGTCCCTAAATCTTTGTAAAAAGTGCTAGGCTTCCTCTTGTGCAATTTGCAAAGAGTAGATGGGCATAGGTGAAGCCATAATGTAAATAGAAGGGAATAGGAAAAGAGGACCTAGGCTAAAATGGCTGGTGATGTTAAAAAAAGGGGTGGGTGCCCAAAAGGGATTAGGGCATCTAAAAAAGCTAAAAAATAAATGGAGAATCTCATTCTTGTGTGTGGCCAAAACTAGCTCTCCTCTTCTCTTATTCTTGCTTACTTGAGCTTGTACTTGAGAGAGAGTGTGTGAGGGAGTGAGGGAGTGAGTGTGCAAGGATGAGGGACCGTGGTGGAGAAGCTCTCCATCTTCTCATCTCTTCTTCTTCTTCTCTTCTCTCTTCTCTTATCTCGCATGCGGCAATGGAGCATGGAGCCTGGACCTTGAGGATCAAGCTTGCTTGAGCTTGCACCTAGGATCATGGAGCTACCAGAGTACTTGAGGGAGGAGGAACTCGATCGAGCATGGAGATAAGCTCACTACACTTGTAGGTGTGAGAGCGTGTACGGCTACGTGAGAGGTAGCCATTGCACTTGGCTTGAAATGCTTGAAACAATAAGCGGTCTGTGGGTCTTAATGAACAAGCAAAGGCTCCCACTGGACCAAGAAATGCCAACATGCCTACAAGAAGGAACTAAAAGAAGGCTCTTACAACCACACTAATTCTACGAGCCCCAAATTGGAACATAACATTCCACTTGCACATTGATACATCAAAGTTCACAATGGGAGCTATTTTGTGCCAACCTGGTGACTCTTGATTATCTTGTGAGCCTTGATAGCAAACAACTCACAGATATGGATATGAATTACTCCACAATAGGAAAGGAAAGACCTAGCTATGGTTTTCACTGTAAAGAAGTTCCATCATTATCTTTTGGCTATGCCCTTCATCTTCTTCATTGACCATCAAGCTTTGCTTTATTTGGTGAACAAATTGTGCCCTATAGGACCCATAGCTAGATGGTTACTTTTGCTTCTAGATTTTGACTTCTCCATGGTTGTACACAAGGATAAGCATAATTAGATGGCATACCATATACCTCACATACCCATAGAAGAAGGTGTTGGACAGGGCATCATAGATGACTTATTTGATGTGCATATTTTCAGCATGTCCAATGAACGAGGCCTGTTTAGGGCCAACCTAATGCCATATTGGGTAGATGACATAGTCCAAATCCTAGAGTATGGATTTCATGAAATACCTATAGAGAAGGCTAGGCTAAAGTGTGTTATCCTCAAGATTTAGCCCTATGAGTTAATAGTAGGCCAGCTCTATAGGCTAAGGCAGAATGGATTATTGTGAAGATGTGTGTGTGAGTATGAGATGCATGATGTATTTGCTGAAGCGCATGGTGGAATTGCTAGTGGACACTTCAACAAAGAGACTACAGCACACAAGGTGCCACAATCCCAACTACAGTGGCCCACCCTCTTCCACAATGCAACTGAGTGTGTGAAGCATTGCGACAACTTCCAAAGGACCAAAATTCCCATCTGAAAGGACAAGATGGAGTTTATCGCAGTAACAGCATGACAACCCTTTGAAAAATGAAGAATCGACTTCATTGGACCAATCAGCCCCATAGGGCAATACTCACAAGTGAAGTACATAATTGTAGTGATGGACTATCTTACAAAAAGCTATCAAAAAGAATGACACTAGGACCATGGCTAAGTTCCTTTGGAATCAAGTGATTTCACAATTCGGCTACCCTATAGAACTAGTTAGTAATCAAGGCATACACTTCATTAATGAAGTGATTTCCCATTTACTATCCACCTTCTTAATCATCCATAGGAAATCCTCAACCATACTATCCTTAAGCTAACGATCAAGTGGAATCCATGAATAAGATCCTAGTAAATGACTTGACTAAGGTAGTCTCTCCACCTTACACACTGAATGGCACAATAAGCTCATTGCAGTGCTATAGGCCCATAGAATACTTATAAGACAATCATAGGAGGGCAAACACCATTCAAACTGACCTATGGGACTAAAGCAATCTTGCCAATGGAGTTCTTCATTTCCTAGCTTGAGAATGGCAGTCCAAGAGAGATGGGATGGAAAGGAAGCCTAGACGGAACTCTTGGTAGAGTTAGAACGCCTATTTGAGACGTTCGACTACTAGCAACCCATGCACTAATTTACAAGAAGCCAAGATGCAAGAGTTGGTTTGACAAATATGTCAAACAATGCATCTTCAAGCAAGGCAACCTAGTGTTGCTTTACTCTATAAAAGGCTATAAGCAGAAGATGAATTTTAGAGAATTGGGACCTAGGATGTGCATTCAAGAAACAAGCACACTACAATGTTGATTATGACTCACGCTATATTCACCTTGCCATTGGTAGTGTTCGAATAGTGATGGATTTCAGTAAGGGCAATGCGGATCCATCTAAGCCCGCAGTGCCACTAGTAGACGAACCTAGTACCAAGCCTAAGGAGGGGGGTTGTGACTTATTCCACCCCACCAGAGCAAACTGGACACAACCCTTAGTAAACACACCCAAGACCACTGAGGAGCAACTCAAATGGTTACCCAAATGACAATCACCACCATCTCGTCTAGCACTACATGAGCAGACAAACAGCCAAGTCACAATGGGTCCCCAAATCCCTATTACACACTCAAGGATACTACAAAGGAAACAAGTGAATTTGGTTTCCCAAGGCTAGGAATGGCATGTGTGTCCCTCAAACACTGCCTTCTGGTCCATCTCCACAAGACAATAGGCTAGCTAGGAATGAGAAACCACTTGATCCAAAAGGTACCAAACCCCTAGAACCACAATAGGTTTATCGACCAAAACTGTAGCCCTCTACACCGAAACTAACTCAACCTAATACCTTTAGTGTCCCAACTATTCCACAAGTAGAAAGCAATGCACCAATTGAGCCACAAGACCAACCCATCACACAAGTTGCTGACAAACACCCTACTAGCTAGTCCGTGAAGCATATATCAGCTGCTAAGTTATCTAGTCTAGTCAAATCCCAACTTCTCGTAGGCCTTAGACCCTCCCATGAGTGGAGATCTATCCTTACTTTGGCCTTAGACCTAGCCACAAATACGGGGGATGACTTGGTCACCTGCATTAGATGCTTGGATGCCATCTTTACCATGTTTGCTAAAAGCTATGAATGGTTGGATATAGGCCTCCTAGTAGATCCATTAGTGCAACAAATGTACGCTCCTTGCCATGCATCTGGGAAGAATATGGATTCATGTTTATCAAGATTCCCATGGTAGCTGAGGAATTGATCACCAATGAGATTTCTCAAGAGCAAGCTCTCAAACAATGGCTTATCACCTCCTATAGCAAGAGCAAAGTCTCTACAATAAGGATCTAGAAAAGCTAAAAAAGCTAGCCGACTTTGACTCTTCCTTCCTCCAAAAATGGTATGATCTCTAACTCCAATGGGAACAAGAGAGCTGCCAAATTTTGATCAACACTGAGCAGAGACATGTAATCCAAACCTCTGAGTATGACCCAACCTATGTGGCCCCTACCTTGTTCAAGGTCTTAACTATCACTCACGATCAATTGTTAGAATATCTTGTTATGGCCCACCCCTATTTGGACCAAATCTTGACCAAGGAAGAACTGCACATCACTAGCAGAATGAACTCTGGTGACTTCCTAATAATTGATGTCCTTACCTACATTACACACAAACACATTAGGCCGTATGACATGGACCATCATGCCCACTTAGAGTATAACCCAACTTCTATGATTGGCTCATGAAGAAATAAATCCCATCTAGTCAAAATGCTATTAACACCCTTAACCCTTCATCCTCCAATCCTTGGAAGGATCTTCATCATTCTCGGGGAGAAGGAGGTAAGGTGGACAAGAAAACATGACTAACCTCAAACTAGATTTCAAAAGCAAAAAAGGACAACTAAAGATTTGAGGAAAATTTTCATGAAATTCTCATTGGAATGTTTGGACTGCTTGAAGAAAAAAAATTCATTCTATACTTGAATGTTTTATTGTTCCATAATATACATTTGTGATCCTCTTATCTTTTTGGCAAAAGTCATTTCCAGTGAACTAATAGTGAGTGGTTGCATCATGACAAGCACCTGAGATGGCAAGGCACCATGATAAAGGTAGCAAGCTTTCATTCTCAAAAGAGGAGTAGGCCAAATACAACTGCTTGTTGAAATGAGAGCCTTCAATCAACTCAAATATAGAAGCATTTAGAACCTAGAAGACAGGGTGATAAAGGAGTAGGTTGTAACACATATCATCAACCAATACAACCTCAACAACAAGTACCTAGAGAAGGTTGGCCAAGCCATTGATTATAGCAAGTGTACAAAATTCCTACAATCCTTCAACACCAAAAGGAACCTTGGCATAGTGATGGTGAGGCAAGGAGAGGAGAGCCAAAGAGTAAAAGTAGAGTTGAGTCCTCAACTGGTGGAAGGGCCTTTGAGGCTTGTCAACATGCCCGAGAAGCAGCCAAAAAGAAACATCTACGGCATGGATAGGGGTCAAGTGTACACAAATGATGAGATCAATTTAGCTGGAATCTCTAACCCCAACATCAAACTACAAGTAAAAATGGTCCACACATTGTTCTCCAACCAAAGGTATAATGCTTTGATGAGCAGGATCGCAGTACCGTTGCTCAAGAGCCTTGCAGCTAGATCCTTGGATTAAGTCAATTTGAATGACTACATGCATAAGATCATCGATTCTTTGGCAAAAGTGCTAGCCACGGGACCTAGAGCAGTAGGTGGGGAGTCTTCAGCTTCCATAATGGAGATAGCAAGGAATAAATCAACAGCCAAAGTGGCCAACATAGGGTTCATTGGCATGATAACCACCATAATCCATGAAGCTATGGGGGATATAGAGAGGGAAGAAGTGGTGTAAGAAACACCTGAGTAGTCACCAGCCCATCGATCACCAATGCATTCACCCATTAAGGAAGAAGCAGAGCGAGCTGCAAAGAAGAAGGCAGCTCACCCCCAAGCCCAGCAACAATAGGAGGAAGCTAGTCATAGAAAACTTTGCTTTAATAAATGCACTAGTTGTGGTGATGATGGTTTGGTATCTATTAGTTTGAATAGACCTCGACCTGCATACAAGTCCCTTGATACCTCCATTTCTATGAGAGGAGGCTCTATGCCTAACTTTCAAGAGTTGAATAATTTGTGCTAATGGAAGAGATTAAGTTGGGCTTCAATACATCTAGTAGTGGAAAGAATGTAAATTAGGCTAGTGTGCTCTATCATCAAAGAGACCATGGTAGCTCATCTAGAGCTAAAGAAACATCATATGGTCATGTAGATAGCTTTGCACATAGTTGTAATACCTTTGGATGTGGTAATATTATGCCTAGAGATAGAGGGTGATCCTACTCTAGAGGTCGAGGATGTTCTAGTCCATAAAGAGATTATGCATATCACTACTATGGGCACGTTGGTCACTTTGAGAGGGAGTGCTTTCATAAGTAGAATGCTATGCTTAGAGGTTAGGCACTATGTAGGTGGATATAGTGGTGGTGGATAGAATTCTAGAGGTGGTTCATCACCTAGAGGTCATCCTTTGCTATGGAGCATGTACTTGGTAGTATGATGCATCCCCCTAGAGAGGATGACTTGCTTTTGGATTCATGGGCAATAAACCACATAACACACCATAAAAAATGCTTTTGATAGAAAGTAAAAAATGAAAACTAAAGAGTATGTGACTATAGGAGATGACACATTGCATAAGATAACTCATATTGGCAGTGTTCCTTTGGTTGACCAGAGATGGGATAGAGAATAATCTTAGTGATGTTATGTGTGTGCCACTAGCACTGAAAATTTGGCTTCAGATGGCCAAATGGTTAATCAAGGGCTGCAACTAAGGTTTCACAAGTATGATTGCTTCATTGAGGAGTTCAAAAGTGGAAAACCAAGTAGGCTTATTGCTCATGGTCAAAAGAAAGGCAGGTTATTGGCTTTGGATGTGGGAACTACCATCATGCAGAGTTCCATGTATGTTGAGATTAGGAATGGACAAGATAAAGATATCAAACTATGGCATAGAATAAGTGGGCATCTGGCAAGTGGTCTAGACTCCCATTTCCAAAGAGGGGGAGAGTGAGCACTTATCCTTTGGAAATGGTACATTCAAAAATTTGGGATCCATGTCAGAATGTTTCCTTGAGTGGAAAATGCAAGTTCTATATCACTTTTATCAATGATTTCAACAAGATAACATGGGTGTACTTTTTGCAACACAAGAGTGAAGCATTGGGAAAATCCTTGGAGTTTAAAGACATTGGTAGAAAAGAAATTTGGGAGTTACATAAAATGCTTGAGATCATACAGAAGAGGAGAATAGATATTAAATGAGTTCTCTTACTTCTTGAGAGACCATGGGATCAAAAGATAGGTTACATGTAGGTATAAACCTGATGGACCTAAAAGCGGGCCAGCACTGGCTCATGCACTAGCCAGACCTCACTCTCACACACTCAACGACCCCACGGCCTCGCGGCCAAGAGCGTTGAGGACATACACATTTTGCCTTCCTATCTTTTATCGCATTTGTATCGTTTGTAGTCCAATTTCCTATTTTACCCACTACTCCTCAGAGGGAGCTTCCCATCACATTGGCAAAGAGCCACGTTTCACCTACGAAGGAGGTCTCCTACGGTAGAATGCCGCCACCCCACTGCGACTCTCCTACACCGCAGGGATTGGCCCCTTGGTGCGTCGCACAACATATAGAACAATACGAACAAACTGCACTCAAGGTACCAAAGACGTTCCAGGAGTGTACCACATTTTCCCTCACTTGTTCTTTCCCCTTAAACCCTCGGCTTCACACAGCTTGGGAACCTCACACTCTCAACGTGGGTCATTCATTTTATGGCAACCAAGTGCTATGCATCCAGTATTTCTGATACCGTTTTAAATACCATACTCCATGCAATAGGTGGATGCCATATAAGTGCTCAATCATGTAGGAGAATCAGTATTTGTGAATGTGCAAAAAACATTTCCTTCCATGATCTTTATTCTAACGCACGCGCTTTGCTGCTGGAACCTAGCACCGAATATTCTTCGTGCTACTAGGTTCTTTATTAAATAACCGTCTTTCTCTATATGCCATGCAAAGAAAATCAGCAACTTTCCTTCATTTTATGCAACATTTAAATGAATTTTCATGCCATGCTTCCATTATCCACTTATTGCTTCGTTGTTCGCTATTTAGGATTTCTTCCCTTATCATTTTATGTGTAAAAATATGGAAAAAACTCACTAAAACACACAAACAAGGCTGAACTGAAGCAAATCTCCATGCTTCAGCCTTGTTACACATCCACAAACATTTATCTTAATTTTCCTAATTTTTCCCCACCCCAAATGTGTTTTTCCCCTATTTTTTGGGGTTTTTCATCATTTTATGGGTATTTCCCCCTATTTTTCCCATTTTTTATTGGCTGAAAATAAAAACCGGTTCATGGGCTGTGGCCCTTAGTTCATTCGCTGAATAAAAAGATATTTAGTTGATGTGTATTAACATTTTCCCCATTTATACGCCCAAAACCCTTGTTTCTTCCCATTTTTCATGCGTTTTCGGGTTTTTTGACATTATTTCGAGCCATGAAATGCATGTTTTTCATAATTTCTGGTTATAAACAGTAAGAACTCAGAAGAATCAGCAACATAATCAAATCTTAGTCCATATGAACGGCATTCCATCAATCAAAAGCATAAAACACTAAATTTTCTTTGTAATTTTTAGTTTACCGCTTAAACCCGTATTTCGGGTTTTTTTTTTCCATGCTGCAAATCAGGAAATCCAGCAGCCTTCAATGCTTCTGACGGTCACGCACCATCGTCTTCAGCCCGTGAAGCGATCCGATCCGTGTCGGACAAGCCTTCATCATCCTTTCTTCATTGCTCCTTCCCACACACGAACTGCCTCTTAGGGGAGAGAGAGGGAGGAGAGAAAAAGACTGAAATTTTATCTCTCTGATCAGTCCACCATTTTGCGCGCCAGGAGTGGCGATTTGATGCCGAGAAATTATGCAGTCTGGCCCTGCCATCACCTACATCGAGTCTTCATGACCCACATCCATCATTTCATGGGGGGGGGGGCCCTTTTCGTCGCGCACGTGTAGATCGACGACATACTGTCGTCCCCGCGAGAATTTTGGTTGGGGGGGAGCCCCCAAAGGGCACCCCCCACTTACTATGTCCTTTCATTTCACAAATTTTGGCCTTTCTTGCGGGCGGGCGGCCGGTTTTGGGCAATCTTGAGCATCCGGCATCGAAACTGAGTTCTGGAAATTTCTGTGAGTTCGTCTCGGGGTCTCGGACAGGCCTGCAGCTCCCTCATCTAGTCCTGACTGACATAAAAATTACTAAAAATCCGCATGTGTCACTTGGGCGCCCGTCGGCTGCTTGACGCTTAAAATCGTCTTGGATCGAGCCGCCGCCTTCGCGATCGGGTATTTTTCCCCGCATTTCCCCATTTTTCTCCTATTTTTAGGCACGTTCCAGGGCCTAAACTCCAGCTTTCATTGGCGACCACAGGATAGGACGACTCAGGCCATCGAACCCTCGAACATATCTGCACATAAACAACCAAAGGAGCATCAAACTGCTACAAAACAGATACACAACAAAACACAAGCAGCTCTCACCCATCCCCTGACAAAACTAAGGCATGAACTCCACGAGGAGAAGTCCAACAAACGGCCAGAGCTAGTCACAACCGACTGCTCCAACACGGCCAAGCTAAAAAGCCTATCAAAGGGGTCGCCCTAAGTGGTGGTCTGAACTACCGTCCTAACAAAGGACAACCTAACCAGGAGTCCCTCCTATGCGAGGTCTCCCATAGCCTGAACGAAAGATATTCTTTTTTATCTTCTTTTCTTTCCTATCAGGGATTTATCCCCCCTACTCTGGCATGTAAAAAGGAGGGAGCTGAGCGTAGCATCCCAAGGAGGACAGGGCATCAGCCTCAGGTCCAGTCTCGGTACCCAAGAGCCTACCAAGCCCTCGCAAGGCGACACTAAAATATTCCTTTTTCTTCCAACGCTCACTTTTATTTTCGCTCCAACCTTTTGGATTTATTCTTTTCCAGCATGATGCCACCCCTAGGAAGACAAGGCATCGGCCTCAGGTCTGACTCGTCCCTAGGAGCCTACCAAGCCTTCGCTAGGCGATAGACAACTGCTTATAATTTTCTTTTCTTTTCTTTTTCTATTAGAGGGGTTAGAACCCCTTTTTACACACCTTCGCATGGTGGTTTATCTTCCTGATTTTTAGGGTTTATCATTCTACTCATTTTTCTTAGGCAGGCTTTTCTATCTGCCTCACAACTAGAAGATACTCCTAACTCAGCTGCCTAGCAGGCTAGCAGGACAGGGTCACTTGGACTACATCTGAGATAGGTCTTTGGCGCCTAACAATGCCTTCACAGACGACTGCGACTAAACGGACCGCTATCGGCTATGCTCACCTAATCCTGGGACTTCATGCCTTGGTTGCCGGTCCCCAAAGAAAGAGAAAAAACCCTCACAAGTACACAGACACATGCAACAACAAAACTCGGTACTCGTAAAGGGTGGATGTCACCTGGACTGGCCACGAGAAGCGTTGATGCCGCGCCAAAGGCTCCCTCCAGCTCCACAGAACCTGTCAAGCACAAGACTAAACAGAACACGGTCAAAAGCACCCGTACTCGACAGACACACGGCCCTTTTGGCCTAAAGAGATCAAACAATACTACTCTAAATAGAGTCGGCCCTCTTGGCCTAACGAAATCAAGCTTTAAAATCATACCTAAATGGCCCTTTTGGCCTAATGAAATAAGATAAATCAGCACCTAAAACCTCCTTAGGATAGGAAAGATACAAAGACTGCACGCCATATCCGAAGGAGAAAAAGAGGGCTCGTAGCCCTAAGCTAAATGCATAAGGTTGTGACCCATCCCTTCTGCATACAAGGCAAGGGGGGTACAAATAATATCCTGCCTAATTAACCTATGGGTCAATGATAGTAACGGCAGATTGGTCTCGGCTATTCTCTGCATCAACCATCGCCTGCCAAATATAGCATGTTCCAATAATATCCCCCGTAGAAGACCGGGTCCTGTCTCATCAGTAATAACTATATCCGGACTAGGACCACAATTGAAGAAAAGGTCTTCTTCAAAAGCTAGATTTGCCAATGAATCCGCAAACTGATTCCAATAACATGGAACCAGCTGAAGAGACACTCTTTCAAAATCCTCAAGAAGGGTCATGGCAGTGCGATGATACATCGAAAGGATGGGATTTCTCACTGTGTATGTCCCATCTAGCTGATTCAGAATCAACTGGGAATCCCCTTTGACTAACAACCGTCGGATACCACCTTGCTTGGCAATATTCAGTCCCATAATCAAGGCTTTGTACTCCGCCATGTTGTTAGTAAACCCTATCCCAAGATAGGCTGCTAACTTCATAATAACCCTACGATGGGGATCACGGATAACTACTCCTACGCTTCCTTTCCTTTGAGGACCCCTAGACGCTCCGTTGAAATACAATGTGTACGTCCAGAAGGGGTTCACATAACCAGCCATCACTACCACCTCTATTCGTACTGATGATAATCAAAGTTCAGCATACGCAGAGGGTGCACTGACGGCTCCATCCCACCGTCCTCATTGAACTCAACAGGGATGCTGGTCAATATACGCAGACAATGATGGCAGAAGACTTTGATCTCCCAGACAAAAGTTCCGTCCTCTTGCTCAATCACCTTATAACCCTTGCTCCACCAAATCAGCTTTCCCTGATGATATCTCTGCTCTAGATAAGGGTGTTCTAAGTAGGGGATTAGCCGCCCCATCAGCCAATTGAAGTGCTTTAGCAGGTCTCAAATCAGCTTCCTCGTGGACCTGCAATGCATTTTTCTTGCGTTAGTGTGGCTAGAAATAATAAGGTTTAATCTTGTTAAGATTAGTCTTATTTTTAAACTCTACTCCCTGCAGATCAGCTAAAAGAGCTGTAGACTTATTCTTTCCTAACCTGACAATTTTATAGGGGCCATCCCATTTGGGTTCTAACTTTCCAGGAAACAGCTCCCTACACGCATCATAGTACAGGACTAGTTGCCCTTTCTTAAAAGTATACTTCTTCGCTTTAAGGTCATGCAACTGTTTCATGCGACGTTTGGTCACCTCCTGATGTAACAGGCTTTGCAACTTTAGCTGATCAAGGTGTGCTATTGTCGTGAAACGCTTGAAGAGTGCCTCCTCGTCTCCCAAAGAGTGGTTAATCGCAAACCTAATGGTAGGCAACTCGATCTCGAGGGGTAATACGCATTCTTCCCCATAAACTAATTTAAATGGCGTATGGCCGGTAGCGCGTTTATATGTCGTATTGTACGCCCATACCACCACATACAGCTTCTTGTCCCAGTCGCGCTTCTTCTCAGAAACTACTTTGGACAACATACCCACAAGTTGTTTATTGGTGCTTTCTACCTGCCCATTCGCTTGCGGGTTATAGGGGGTCATCTTGTTATGCTTGATCTGCCAAGCTTTAGTCAGGCTTTTAATCACTTTATTCAAAAAGTGTGTCCCACGGTCCGATACCAATTCCTTTGGCGGACCGAAACGGCAGATAATCTGCTCCAACAAAACTTGCAATCTCTTTTGCGTTGTCCTGCCTCGTCGCCCGTGCTTCTGACCACTTTGTAAAATAGTCAGTCGCTACTATAATATACATTTTCTGGGTAGTGGATGATGGGGTGATGGGACCCACAAAATCTATACCCCACTTCTCGAAAGGAAGTATAGCCATGATCGGCGTAAGTGGGTGTTTCCTGTTCTCTCGGCTGACATGCCTCTGACAGGTATCACACTTTTTAACATACTCAAAGGAATCCTGGAAGATGGACGGCCACCAATATCCAGCTCTTAAAGCTTTCTGTGCCGTTAACCGCCCAGCAAAATGCCCTCCGCAAGCGGAGTCATGACACTCTTCCAAAATGAAAGGGACCTCATCAGGCATCACGCACCGGCGATAAATATCATCGACTCCTTTCCGATACAATGTGCCTGCGATAAGCGCAAATTTTAAAGCCTGTTGTTTAATTTTCCTCTTCTCGTTTTTCGACAAGCTAGCTCCAGTCTCTCCTGTGGATAGATAATGTGTTATGGCCGCATACCACGAGGGAATGGAAGCTGTATCAATTTTAAATAATATCTCCATGTCACTCTCTTCGGCCGTGGCATCTTTCGGCTCTCCGAAATCCACTAAGCATTCTACAATGCCCTGCAATTTCGGCGGCTTGCTTTTAATCTCATAGTCGAACTCCTGCAAAGTGATTAACCACTTTGCTAGTCGATCAGGCGGCTGCAACTTGTTTAGCAATAACCTCAATCCTTCCGCCTTGGTATAAATAACCAATCTTCTCATAGAGGATGTAATGTCTGAACTTTTTGGTCCCAAAAACCATCGCAAGACATAACTTCTCCATATCGGTATAATTAATCTCAGATACGCCCAGTTTCCGGCTAGCAAAAGCTATCAGATGGTACCATTTCTCTTCCCAGATCTGAGCTAGGCAGCAGCTAATACTATGAGTGGTTGCTGCTGAGAATATGTAAAATATCTCACCTCTTTTGGGTGCCTTTAAAACAGGTGCTTTGGTAAGCTCCTGCTTCACATCCTCAAATGATATTTTACACACATCGCTCCACTCAAACAGACAGTTATAAGATAAGAGATTGGTTAATGGCAATGTTCTCTCTGCCAGGGCATTGATAAATCGACGATAGTACCCTACTCACGAGAGGAAACTATGTACTTCCTTTGGAGTACGCGGCGGACCCATAGCAACGATAACCTTAATCTTTTCAGGGTCGGTTGCGATCCCCACTGAGCTAACCACATGGCCCAACAACAGCCCATATGGCACTCCAAAGACACACTTCCTTGGGTTCAGAGCGATGCAAAATTGCCTGCAACGCTCAAAACACTTCCTTAATATGATCAATTGCCTCTCCCTTACAGTGGCTGCCCCCAGGTCGTCAATAAATACTTTGAGCTCCTCTGGGGAGATGTCACCAAAGGTTTTATCGGCTGTTCTTTGCCACGACCCAGGTGCATTGCATAACCCAAACGCCATCACATGGTACGCAAAGGTACCGAAGACAGTGATGAAAGTCGTTTTCAGTTTGTCCTCTTCTGCGATCGCCATTTGGTTATAACCCGCAAAACAATCCATGAACGAATAGATCTCTCTACCTGCCAGCTGATCCAGAATCTGGTCAATGAATGGCAACGGGTAGTAATCTTTTACTGTCTGCTTATTTAGCTCCCTAAAATCCACACAGAGCCGGATCTGGTTATTTTTCTTCTTCCTGATGACGATTGGTGAGCACCATTCTGTGTGCTGCACAGGAAAAATTAAACCAGCCTTTCGCAGCTTCTGCAGTTCCTCAAGCAGTCCGTCCCTCAGCTCAAAAGGCATACGCCTTACTTTCTGACGTACAGGACGACTACCTTCCTTTACTGGGATAGTATGGATAGCCAGGCTGGGAGGTATGCCTCGCAGCTCGTCATAGCTCCAAGCAAATATATCTCGGAATTCTTGAATAAGAGACACATAGTCCTCTCTTTCTGCTGGGCTGAGCATGGATCCTAGCTTAATAGGTCGCGAATCAATCGGCGTACCAAGGTCCAACTCGACTACATCTGCATCTCTAATTCTATCTTGCACCTCTATCGGCTCATTGAGGGTGATCTGAGAAATATCCTCTGTAGTAGATCCCTCTTTGGATTCATCACTAGAGGACGACTCACCCTCAGATGCCTCATCTGCAGTGTCTAGTTCAGTGGAGGGTACAGGAGCCCACTCACTTTGCGGAGATTCAGGGTAAGCGTTGACTATTACCCGATTAGTACCTCTCCCTAGAATCACACGACCGGCAGGTATATCGACTTGACAGTCTGTTCGTAAGATCCAAGGCTTGCCTAGCAATATTCGATAACTAAGACGCCCAGCGAATCTTATCACTCTAAAGTCCAAGAAACATTCTACGCTTGCAACCGTCACATGAACTCTAGTGACACAACCCTCTGGTTGTCTCAAACTGTCATCAGCCATCCTGAGAAGGGTAGAGCCATCTTTTTGAATGCCTAGACCTAGCCTCTCCATCAACTCTGAACTCATGATATTGACGGATGAACCAGTATCCACGATAGCATGCTCTACTAAAATCCCATCGATATATGTTGGAACCCTAGGGCAATGCTTTTCAGCATGATCCATCCAGTCTTCCCCTACTCTAGCTATGCCCATAGGTTCTACAATATACCCAATCCGCAAGATCTTTTTGAACTCCTTGCGTACTCCTGGCGACAATTTAATCAACTGCAGGAGGTTCACATCTGGCTTGACTTTGCAAAGAGAACTTGCCAAATCAAAATCCTGATATGTGGCCAAAGCTCTCTTCTCTCGCCAAACCATCCTTTCTTTCGGTTTTGAAACCGGCTTTGGAGCCTCTTTTCTAGCTCTCGCCTTCTTTCTTGGTACGTCTTTATCCTTCTTAAGATCAGCTTTGCTGTCAACCGGTTTTAAGGGTCCCCCTTCCAAATCAGGGTTTAGGACTTGCGTCCCCTTATCTCCCTGCTTAGGGTTTCCCTCAACCGGCTTTATATTATTCCTATCACCCTCTTTAGCCTTTTGGCCTCTCGTCACGGCTCTTAGGTTAGAGGTTTCAGCACCATCCACTTGTACCGCCTCAATGAGGTTGACTCCGTTGCCTTGGGGTAGCTCCTCTACAGTGGCTTTTCCCCTCTGCAGTATCTGCCTTGGTCCATCTTTCTACGGAAGGTCATTACCCTGTGCTCTATGATTAATTGGACCCGGCTGTTTACTTCCTTGTTGGAGAGAACTAATCTTACTCCAGCATGTGGCGGTTAAATGGCCAGACTTTCCACAAATGTCGCATTTAACATTAGGACAGTTCCTAGGGAAATGCTGCCCGCCACACCACTTACAGCTAAATCTAGATGGGCCACCCTCTTCAGGGCGTCGGCTCCCTATCAAATTCTGCTGCTTCTTAAGGAAGTTGACATCAACGGCTATTTGTCTATACTGTTCAGCAATCATATCCGTATAGTGCTTCATCATGTCCTTGACCTCGCCAAGGACGTTCGATGCACTTGACTCATAGCCACGATCGTCCATCTGCCGTCCCATTGGCCTTACCACCTGATTAGGCATTGGCTGCTGCTGTTGGCTTATTGGGACTGCATTAGGGTTTGTTCCTTGGTTTCCCACATTCAAGGGAACCATTTGACTAACCATCGACATACCTACACTAGGAGGTGCTGGTAGCATGGGCAGGTTGGGCATAATGCCACTTCTTCCATTTGCGTTTGACATGGGGTCTCCTTGACTCCCATTGGTTAGTGCCAGACTATTCCCATTCTAGTTCACTCTAGCTGCATAAGCCGCTTGCAAGCGTGTCTCTACACCTTCTGCTTGTGTAATCGCGGTATCAATGTCAGCCAAGGTGACACTACTCAGCTGCACCTGGATGTTAAAATCCAACCCATGAAGGAAGTATTGTAACTGGGCAGCTGGTGGGATAGGAATGTAGATATCAAGTTTACATAAAACTTGTTTCAGCTTCTTCGCATAAGTCTGGACGTTCTCGTTTGGCTCTTGACGTGTTACATTCAATACACGAAGCCAATACTGTCCACCCCTTTCAGGGGCAAACTCCCTACGGAAGGCTGTAAAAAATTGCACTATAGTCGTTATGGTTCCGACTTCTAGGCCGTGATACCATAGTGCTGCTCTTCCTTTCAAGGTCATGTTGAAGAACATCATCAAGTGCCCTTCATCTTGGATGCGATAATTAAACATGAGTTTATTGAACTCATTAATATGAAGCTCACCATCCTCTTCTGCCAACCCATTAAAAATGGGCAATGGGGCTCCTAAGGCTGGCAAATCAGGTGTTCCTGCTGGAATTGCTATCGGTTGTGCCATTGCTACAACCTGATTAATGATAGGGGGCTGCGTAGGTAAACCTACACCTCCACTTGAACTTGATTGACTACCTGCAAGAGAGGAAGTACTACCACTCCCTTTTCCGCTCAAAGGGCTTCTTGCAGCACTTGGGTTGCTTGAACTACTGCCTCTTATGCGTATTGGGCTGCTCCTTTGAGGAGAATAACGTCGTAATATTTCAGCCCTACGTCTAGCTCTTTCAGCACGTTCTTCTTTTTGAACTTCGGCTTGACGAGTCCTATCAAAGGACATAAACTGATCACTAGGTCCTTAAAGATCCTAGATTCGGAACCACCCCTTTTTAGTGGCTCCCGGCAGACGCACCACTGATGGACCTAAAAGCGGGCCGGCACTGGCTCATGCACTAGCCGGACCTCGCTCTCACACACTCAACGACCCCACGGCCTCGCGGCCAGGAGCGTTGAGGACATACACATTTTGCCTTCCTATCTTTTATCGCGTTTCTATCGTTTGTAGTCCAATTTCCTATTTTACCCACTACTCCTCAGAGGGAGCTTCCCATCACATTGGCAAAGAGCCACGTTTCACCTACGAAGGAGATCTCCTACGGCAGAATGCCACCACCCCACTGCGACTCTCCTACACCGCAGGGATTGGCCCCTTGGTGCGTCGCACAACATATAGAACAATACGAACAAACTGCACTCAAGGTACCAAAGACGTTCCAGGAGTGTACCACATTTTCCCTCACTTGTTCTTTCCCCTTAAACCCTCGGCTTCACACAGCTTGGGAACCTCACACTCTCAACGTGGGTCATTCATTTTATGGCAACCAAGTGCTATGCATCCAGTATTTCTGATACCGTTTTAAATACCATACTCCATGCAATAGGTGGATGCCATATAAGTGCTCAATCATGTAGGAGAATCAGTATTTGTGAATGTGCAAAAAACATTTCCTTCCATGATCTTTATTCTAACGCACGTGCTTTGCTGCTGGAACCTAGCACCGAATATTCTTCGTGCTACTAGGTTCTTTATTAAATAACCGTCTTTCTCTATATGCCATGCAAAGAAAATCAGCAACTTTCCTTCATTTTATGCAACATTTAAATGAATTTTCATGCCATGCTTCCATTATCCACTTATTGCTTCGTTGTTCGCTATTTAGGATTTCTTCCCTTATCATTTTATGTGTAAAAATATGGAAAAAACTCACTAAAACACACAAACAAGGCTGAACTGAAGCAAATCTCCATGCTTCAGCCTTGTTACACATCCTCAAACATTTATCTTAATTTTCCTAATTTTTCCCCACCCCAAATGTGTTTTTCCCCTATTTTTTGGGGTTTTTCATCATTTTATGGGTATTTCCCCCTATTTTTCCCATTTTTTATTGGCTGAAAATAAAAACCGGTTCATGGGCTGTGGCCCTTAGTTCATTCGCTGAATAAAAAGATATTTAGTTGATGTGTATTAACATTTTTCCCATTTATACGCCCAAAACCCTTGTTTCTTCCCATTTTTCATGTGTTTTCGGGTTTTTTGAAATTATTTCGAGCCATGAAATGCATGTTTTTCATAATTTCTGGTTATAAACAGTAAGAACTCAGAAGAATCAGCAACATAATCAAATCTTAGTCCATATGAACGGCATTCCATCAATCAAAAGCATAAAACACTAAATTTTCTTTGTAATTTTTAGTTTACCGCTTAAACGCGTGTTTCGGGTTTTTTTTTTCCATGCTGCAAATCAGGAAATCCAGCAGCCTTCAATGCTTCTGACGGTCACGCACCATCGTCTTCAGCCCGTGAAGCGATCCAATCCGCGTCGGACAAGCCTTCATCGTCCTTTCTTCATTGCTCCTTCCCACACACGAACTGCCTCTTAGGGGAGAGAGAGGGAGGAGAGAGAAAGACTGAAATTTTATCTCTCTGATCAGTCCACCATTTTGCGCGTGAGGAGTGGCGATTTGATGCCGAGAAATTATGCAGTCTGGCCCTGCCATCACCTACATCGAGTCTTCATGACCCACATCCATCATTTCATGGGGGGGGGGGGGGGGGGGGGGGGGGGGGGGGGGGGGGGGCGTTTTCGTCGCGCGCGTGCAGATCGATCGAGAATTTTGGTTGGGGGGGAGCCCCCAAAGGGCACCCCCCACTTACTATGTCCTTTCATTTCACAAATTTTGGCCTTTCTTGCGGGCGGTCGGGCAGTTTTGGGCAATCTTGAGCATCCGGCATCGAAATTGAGTTCTGGAAATTTCTATGAGTTCATCTCAGGGTCTCGGACAGGCCTGCAGCTCCCTCATCCAGTCCTGACTGACAGAAAAATTACTAAAAATCCGCATGTGTCACTTGGGCGCCCGTCGACTGCTTGACGCTTAAAATCGTCTTGGATCGAGCCGCCGCCTTCGCGATCGGGTATTTTTCCCCGCATTTCCCCATTTTTCTCCTATTTTTAGGCACGTTCCGGGGCCTAAACTCCAGCTTTCAAAACCACAATCGAATGGTTTTGTAGAAAGGAAGAACGTGATTATTACGAAAATTGTAAGGGCTAGGATTAATCAAATGCACATGCCTTTTAATTTATTGGGTAGAGGTAATATATAGTGCATCCCATATAGTGTATGTTATATTCATGTCCCTAATGATTAGAGGAAAAAGATGTAACAAAAGGCTAATAAATACACTTTCCTTGGGTATTCGGATGAGAAGAAGGGATACAAATGCTATGATCATGTCACCAAAGAGGTTTACATAAGCAAGGATATAAGACTCAATGAGTACAAGTCTTGATATAGACCAAAAGTTGCAGTTGAGATGAATACTTATGAGAGCAGTGATGATGATGATGGTTATGGAAAGAAAATTAGAGTAAATAATGGTCAAAGAAATTGGCATATTGAGGACATGTCTAGTCAAGACTATGAAGAGTTATAGTCCATGGAGTGGCAGGTTGAGAAGTGCAAAAAAGAGTGCAATATTTGCATAAGGAAAGAAGCCTATGGGTGAAATTTCTATGGAAGAGTCTATGCATGATGAGTTTGGGATGCCATATGTGAGAAATCTAGGGATAAAGAGTGTAGGGAAGTATGTTCCACCACATGCAAGAACGGTTGAGACACCATCTAGTGTAGTTTAGTTAAGGAGATCAAATAGAGTGAGGCATTCAGTTGACAAATTGACATATAATGGCTTCATAAAGGTGAATTATGCATACATGGTATCTTATGTTCAGCATGTAGAGCCTACTTATTCTGAAGAGGCAGTTAGAAGAAAAGATTGGAAGAATGCCATGGATGAGGAAATGGATGTATTGACCAAAAACAAGACATGGGATCTAGTTGGGTTGCCTTATGGCAAGAAGACGATTGGCTACAAGTGGGTATATAAGGTCAAGTGCAAATCAAATGGTTCATTGGAAAGGTACAAAGCAAGGTTGGTTGCAAAAGATTATACACAAACATATTGTTTGGACTATGAGGAGACATCTAGTTCAGTGACAAATGTGACTACAATGAGATTAGTGATTGCATTAGCTTCCATCTATGGCTAGAAATTATATCAAATGGATGTGAAGAATTCTTTCTTTGAATGGTGCATTGGAAGGGGAAGTAAATATGGATTATCCAGAAGGGTATCTACATCGTGACTATCCACATTATGTGTGCAAGTTGAGGAAGGTATTGTACATTGAAGAAAGCACCTAGAGCTTGGAATGAAATGATCAACAAGTTCTTATGTAGCATGGGATTTCAGCAAAGCATGGCTGCTTATAGCATAAATAAGATGGAATGGTTTTTGTGGTCATATATGTTGATGATCTCATCATTATAGTAAATACTCTAGAGAGAGAAATTTCTAAAGTAAAGCATGGGTTGCACAAGGAGTTTGACATCAAGGACCTTGATTTATTGAGATACTTTTTGGGCATTGAGTTGATTGATGCTTCGGATTCATGGACTTTGGTTTGTATAGAGGCAATACTAATTAGAGATATTAGAGATGCATGGAATGATAACTTGCAATCTAGTGGATACACCATTGGATCAAAATGTAAAGATAGTGGAAGATGGACAGTATATTGAGGATGTCACTATGTTCAGAAAGATGGTTGGTAGCATGATCTACCTAACCATAATACGACTTGACTTGAGTTATTCAGTGGGCGTGATTTTCCTCTTCATATAAAATCCATGTAAGTCAAATTTGGATGGAATGAGGATAGTCGTGAGATATTTGAAGAAGACCATTTGCTTTGGCTTGTTCTATGAGAAAGGGATCAAGCCTACATTATTTGGATACACATATGCAAACTGGGAAGGAAGTATCATGGATAGGAGATCCATCAGTTTATATGCTTTTTAATTTGGTTCAACCATGGTGAGTTGGAGCAACCAAGAAGCAACTTACAGTTGCCTTATCTAGTACAAAAGCTAAGTATAGAGGTATAGCATTGGCAACATGTGAGTAGACATGGCTAAGATTACTATTATGTGATATGGGGATTGAGATAGATGGTAGAGTTATCATGTATTGTAATAACATTAGCATAGTACGTTGGCAAAGAACCTAATCTACCATACAAGGACAAAGCATATTGAAGTGCACTACCATTTCATCAAAGAGAAGTTTATGGTTGGAGACATAAACATGGTACATGTCAAAACCAATGACCAAGTCACGAATATCTTTACCAAAGAATTAAGTGAAGATAAGTTTGAGTAACTTATAAGTGCACTTGGGGTAATGTATCTGCAAGCTCATTCTAAGCTTGAGAGGGAGTGTGGAGAAATAGACATAGGAAATATAAATAAATAGAAGTTTTGCGTGAAGTGACTTAAAGGTCAAAAGTTATCTATCACTCTTGGGAGATACTTTGTGTGTACTCAATTGATAATGGACGAAATAGAAGAATGAAGATGAAGAAGAAAAAGATTGCTTGATCCTCTAAATCTTGTGTTGCACTTTCACATCCCTTCTTTTCATTATCCAAAGATTGCTTGATCCTCTAAATATTGTGTTGCACTTTCACATCCCTTCTTTTCATTATCCAAAGTTATAATAAATTTTCTAAGGTAGCTGACTATTGCTTAAGTACATATGGTTATCCATATAGGAAGGTTCTACCTTACAATGAGAAAAAACCATTGGGGCTCTAGTCATAGGATACATTCTCATACACATTCCTTTGATAGGGAAGGAAACCTGTACGAGCCTAATGTGGTCTAGCATTGGAAGGCCTAGATGAATAGATCATGATAGCAATCTAGTTTTGGGTTGGTTTTGCTCTTCATAGTAATTGTGATTAAGACCATAATATAAATACCTTGTTTTCCAAAGGAATGCTTTTATGTTTATGCATAATAATGTAATAGCAAACCATGTGTAAAGATTGAAGAAAGAAAGCTGTGTTGATGTGTTCCATAATGTGAGTAATATCCTTACTTAGATAACTTAAATATGACATGTCTAAAAATAGAAAGCAGGTGGATGATCTTCCATACAAAATGGTCATATGACTAGGTAGACATGGTTAGCCGGCTACTTTCTTCCATAAATTAGAAAAGGGACATAAATTGTGACTATCCTAGGGTCAAGTCCTAGAACTGGTTTAGCATCATTTTAGGGGACCGTTGTGAGACTATGTCTTATGGGCAGAGTGGTGGATGCCTAGCTCCCCCATGTTTCTTACTTTCATTGAGCCAACTGTGGTGCTTGTGTACCTCGATTCTTTGATGGATCGCTCAGTAGTGACCATCTTAGCTTGATGTTGGAATTCCACTAGAGATTGTAGATGGGTTATTAGGAACCTACATGGAGATAAGGTTAGATGCTTCGCTT
Organism: Lygodium microphyllum; assembly: GCF_053477565.2. Lineage (NCBI taxonomy): Eukaryota > Viridiplantae > Streptophyta > Polypodiopsida > Schizaeales > Lygodiaceae > Lygodium > Lygodium microphyllum. The sequence continues at coordinate 91,440,518 of NC_141145.1, forward strand.
TCAAGACAGACCTAGATAATACCTAGTCACCTAAGTTTCATGCTTGTGAGTAGCACGAATGATGGTCACTATAATCAAATCCCTAGATGACTACAAAACTACCCTTCCTATGATTTTGGATGGGGTATGTTTAAATGATTGAAATACTCTTTTTATCTCTGGATTTAAGACTCCTCTCTTCTAAGCTGTTGGTACTCAATTATGCTTTAGCACAACCTATCACCTCCAAATTTTACAGGAAAACAAAGAGGGTCAACCAAGCCTTAAAAGAGAGTGTATTGCAATAAGAAGCTAGGAAGATTGATAGAATACCTTACCTTGTGGAGTTTATATGCAATATATCCTTGTAGAGTAAGTATTGAAATGATCCCCTTCCAAATTTATCGATAAGAGTGCATATCCCCCCTCAACTTTTCTAATCCCCATCCTAAGAGTTGAAGTCTCTGAGAAGATATTAGAGGATATGCTAGAGCAAGTTAAAACCCATCTATCCAAACATGAAGGCAGTGTAAGATCAAAGGCTTACACGAATCTAAAAGGGAGAAATCGAATTTTCAAAGAAGGAGATATGTTCCTTCTAAGGGTCTGATCCAAAAATAGCTTGCTATCTCTTGGAAAGTTTCAAAAAGCTCAACCCAAGAAACTATGGACCATACAAGGTTACAAAATGTCTTGGGAAACATGTCTATGAACTATCCTTACCTCTTCATCTAAGAATTCATTACGTATTTTATATAAGCCTATCAAATCCATATGTTCCCAAACCTAACCATATCCTTGACAATAATGAAATTGTAATTCTAACCTAATGAATTCTTGAGGTTCAACTAGAGAGAATCCTAGAGACTAGCGAAAAAACCCTAAAAATCTTACAAGAATATCTAGTCCAATGGAAAGATTTCGCTAAGAAGTATGCAATTTGAACTAAGAAATCCCTCCTGAGGAATCACCCTGAGTTTTTTTAGATGAGATTTCTCTAAGAGGGAAAGGGATTATGACATATCCACTTCCTTGGGATTACATTTTCCTTATATGTTTCTTCATGTACATGTGCTCTTTCCCTTCCCTAAGACCACATTCTCATACATTCATATCATGGAGACTAGAAGAGAGAAGAGTGCGAGAGAGAGAGAGAGAGAGAGAGAGAGAGAGAGAGAGAGAGAGAGAGAGAGAGAGAGAGAGAGAGAGAGAGAGAGAGAGAGAGAGAGAGAGAATAGGAGAGATAAAGAGATCACATTCTTATACATTCGTGTCATGAAGGAGACTAGGGAGGGGAGAGAAGAGTATAGAAGAGAGAGAAAAGAGGAGAGAGAAAGATTGAGGAGGAGAGAGAAATAGTAATGAGAGAAAAGAGGTGAGAGAAGCCATGAAAGCTTGGAGAAGTTGTGGAGAGATCAAGAGACTATTTTGAATATTACTGAATAGTGAAAATTTTACAAGTCCCTTACATATTTATACCTATGTCAATGTGACATGGCATTATTTTCCAAATATATCAAACACATAAATCTCTTTCTAATTTCTTGCATTCCATCCCTACCCTAAGGTCTTTACCCTCAAAAACAAAATGAGAAGTTATTACAAGGCTAAAAGAATGGAAATGTCAAAGTACTACTCTATTTTATAGCCTTATAAATTATACAAAATATTTGGAACAAACCAAACATTTAGCTAAGATAAAGACTAAGGTACAAGCCTTTGTAATGTATAGTCTTCAAAAAGAAACTTAAGCCATAAAGCCTTCATGAAAAAGTCTCTATAGTTGATAGACAGCTTGCTATAATAACAAACCCTACTAAGAAAGAATCTAAAATAACTTTCCAAGGAGTAATCCAAATGGGGCATGCTACATATCAAAACGAAGCTCTCAATGAGTGCTTTTAAGATATATAGATAGCACTTTGTTGAAAATAGGATAGAATAAAATATTTCCTAAAATAGATTGCTATTTGGGTACTATCTACAATAATATAGACCCAACTATTCCTATGCCTCAGCCAATAATGCATCCTGAAAATAGGAAAACTCATCCAATATAGATGCAAGCCTCCAAGAAGCTTCCTTAAGTAACAATCCTCTCCATTTAATCAAATACTCGATAATAGACTTGGACCAAAGCTTCTTTTCATGTTGATCCTTGATCTCCTCAGAGAAATGTTGTATAAGACCTTCTTCATCAATGGGGGGTAATTCATCACTATATCAACCGGGTACCAAAGAAAGGCTTGAGCTAATTGATGTGGAATACATTATGAATGTTAGTAGAAGAGGAAGTTAAAATTTGTAGGCCAAGTCTCCTATACGCTTAAGAATCCTATATGGCACATCAAACCTGTGAGCAAGCTTATTGCTTGAGCCATCCTTCAAAGTAGAACAGCAAGACTTAGGTACTTTCAACAACACCAACTCTCCTTCTTGGAACTCCATAGGACACCTCTTCTCATTAGCATACATCTCATCTACTGTTGAGCTTTCGTAAGATTCACTTTGCACTATTGAAGAATAGTCTGCATCCATTCTAACTCTTCTTTCCCATGAGGGTTAATCTTCTCACTAAAGAGAACTGTGGGGAGGGGCATTTTATAACTAGACAAGGCTTCAAAGGGAGAAATTGCAATAGTGGCATAGGTAGAATTATTCTGGGAAAACTTTGCCAAGTATAGCCAAGAATCCCATGCATGTTGCACATCATGACATAAGTATCTAAGATAGGTCTCCAACCACCTATTGAGTTTTTCTATCCAGTCATTAGTTTGTGGTATGGTAAGCTTTAGTTGTTGCAAGATGATCACAAGAGAATAAGCAACAGAAGGGGAATTCTAAGGTTGTTTATCTCAAGGATACCCTTGCACATTGGCTTATCAAAAACATTCCTGATTTTGTCAATGGTAAGAGTAAGAAGGGGATTGTCACTTATGCTAAAGAGCAACAGGCTTTAAAGGATGAGTTTTTGCAAAGTGTGGTTGGAGCTCAATTTTGTTGGCCCAAGCTTAGGAGCCAAGAATGGCAAACAAGGGATGGTTAGTTAACTATTTAATCATTGATTACAAACTTAGTGAATTATTTAATTATTAGATGTTTACTATTTTCAATTAAATATTTAATTATGGAGACACCATCATTAGTGTACAGAGAGGGGGGTTATTTGTTTCAATCGATCTCTTCTCTATTCTCTCTCTCATCTCTAATCTTTCCATGTTTATATTGATTAAAGGCTTATTTAATTATTTTATATTTGATTTAGTGTTTAATGTAATGGTTCAATGGTTTAATTCACTTGAGCACAAGGGGAGGGGTGTTTAATGTTTAACATGAAATATTTAAATTTAAAATTACAGATATTACTAATACTTGAGATGATATTATATACTCTTATATCTAGTTCTTTCAATTGATTTGTATCATTAGTGCATGTCTAATTATTCTTAATTATGATAAAGGCAAGTTTATATGATTATCAAAATAGCCAAACCTACTAGCTTGTATTACTTTTTAATGTATCTTCAAATATAAAAGTTGTTCAAGCATATGAAGCCATCCTAGTTATGGTGTATATCTAAGACATCCTCAAATATCCATTTTAGATCATCTGACAAGGCACAACTTTAATAAGATAGGCTGTGCTTTCCTCTTAATGTCTTGTCTTTGTATGGTTTTAGATTGTTCAATAATAATTTATAGCTTGTATTTTTCACTTTGTGTGTGTATCCCAAGCTTGCTTGGCACACAAAGATACACTGCTTTCCTTATGCGTACACTATGGTGTCTGGGTCCTAGGTCCTCTTGGCTTGGCACTAAAGGGATACCATGATTAATGTAATCATTCATTTGACTTGTTACTTTTCATGGTGCCTGGATCTCAAGTCCTCCAAGCTTGGCACTAAAGGGACACCATGATTAGTGTAATCATGTGTCTAACTTAAGTACTTTGTAGATTGTTCTTTCTGCTTTGTGTCAATGTCCCTGGCTTGCTTGGCACACAAAGATACAATAATTTCCTTATGCCTACACTAAGCATGGTGTCTAGATCCATTGTCCTTATGGCTTGGGATTGAAGGGACACCATGGATTAGTGTACTCATGTGTCTAACTTAATGAGTTTGTAGGTTGTAGTTTCTAATTTTTGCTAGTTTTTGAGGCTTGCTTGGCACACAAAGATATAAGGATTTCCTTGTGCCTACACTAAGCATGGTGTCTGGGTCCTACATACTCATGTCTTGTCTTCACTAAAGGGAAACCATGATTAGTGTAAGTCAGTGTCCTAGGCTTGCTTGGCACACAAAGATACAAGGCTTTCCTTATACCTACACTAAGCATGGTGTTTGGGTCCCACATCCTCGTGGCTTCTCACTGAAGGGACACTATGATTAGTATAGTCATGTGTATGACTTTTGTGCTTTGTGCTTTTTTCTTTTTGCTATGTGGCGATGTCCTAGGCTTGCTTGGCACACAAAGATACAAGCCTTTCCTTATGTTTACACTAAGCATGGTGTTTGGGTTCCACGTCCTAGTAGCTTAACATTCAAGGGATACCAAGATGTGTGTAGTCATGCATCTGACTTAAGTGGTTTGCAGCTTGTACTTTCTACTTTATGAAAATAAAAATAATGCTAGAGAGATTGAGCCAATTATTCATATATATGTATACATATATGCTAAATTAAATATAAATTATTATATCTAAATAGAATACAAAATCTTATATGTAAAGAAGGGGATATGCAATAAGTTGTTTTTATACATCATAGAATTGTAAAAAGGGAGGTCATACAACTCTTTCATGAGATGTAGATAGGAGGTTTTCAAGGATTCTTTGCTCTCACATAATGGTCTTCTTTACAAAAGAGTGAACCCTCTAAGAAGGCACCATGATCAACATGAAATCTTACACCCCCTCTTTTCCTTCTTTCTCCATGTTTTTTCAACCTTTGTGCCCCTTCCCATCTTCATTTTGATGAATTACGTTTCATTTATTAAATATCATTTGAGCTTCATTTTATTTGGGTTGTCCTCCCCTTCACTTTCCATTTCAATGGTAAATCTGGACACAAAAAATGCATACGCAAATGAAGTTTCACCTTTTGGCTACTACATCTATGGCTAGAGATTCATGGCACCTTCATGTTCAAATTATTCACCAAATTGTGCCTTGATACCTTTGAGAACATCCCATCTCCATGAGTTTTTCTTGCACTCTAGACCTTGAACATGTTGCAGATCTTTAAAGATATCTTTAAGACCCCATAAAAATATCCATAAGGTGACTCTAAAAATCCACTCGCATTGATAACCATGGGATAGAGCATCCCATCTGTTAAATTCACAAATCAACCCATCAAAACCAACATATTGTGATACATTGACAAACAGTAAATAGAATAACTAGAAATGCCAAAAATAAAAGAACGGGCCACCTTGATACACATGGAAAATGGCCAAGAACTTGAAGCCAAGTATGGTAATCAACCAAGGGGATGTCATATTACAACCCCCCTCCACATGAGATGATTCTAAACCAAACTAGAGGTAATTCCTAACTTATCTAAGAGTCACCTAGCAATGGTCCTATCCTAAATAAGGGATCCTAAACTAGGGTAGCCTTAGACAAAAAGCTCCCTACCACTTAGGAACCCTCAAGTGTAAATACATTAAACACTCCATCCCAAGTATGTCCATTCATTTGGATTTTTTTCTATCATCATTTATTTTATTTGTTTTTAGTGCGGGAGGCTCATCAGTCTTTTTATTTCATCATGCCCCAAGGACACCAAGGTATCAATCCTAAGCCTAACTCCCACCCAAGAACCTGCTACCATATCGTAAGGTGACATATGTATTTTTCTATTTACTTCATTTTTACCACACAACTAGGTCTCATCCCAAGGAGTGCAAAGCATTGGCCCTATGACTCAAACCCAAGAATTTACCAAGACCTCATGAGGCAATAAGTATCCTTTAGATTTTTCTTTTGTCCTTTTTTACTAAAGGGAAATTTTACTTTGTTTTTCCTATAGAGTTTACTCTGAAACACCTTCCCCCTCTCTAAGAAGGACTTTATCGCTCGTGACAAGAAACCCAACTATAAACTCATACCTAGGCTAGCTACCTACTCATATCGCTAATCAAGGATAGCTTGGAATGAAGTTCCCTTTGACTCAAGAACACCCTTTGGAGAGGGAAATTGATTATGTGCATCCCTCCTAAGAGGAATTTCCAAACCAACTCCAAGCTTTGCATCGAATCCTTGTATAAAAGCATGAAGTCCCTACCCCTTGCCTACAAAGAAAACAAGTAGCTTAAGATAAGGTAATAGATATGAAGAATATTAGCATAGTAGATCTCAAATCTCGAATGTAGTCCAAAAGTACACAACTAAATAATGACACAAAGATAAGAAGTACTTGTTAATTTATTATCAAAATTTCTTAAATAAATAATTTTATTGAAAATGAAGCTTTAAAATTTTTGTAAATTACAATTAAACTTATATTCTCTCCATTAATTTTTTATTAATGATGAATTCACTAAGTTACTAAACTATTAGTATAAAATATATTTAAAAATGATCAAAATTTAATAATGTAGAGTTTAAGAATTAAATTTAGCTTACTTAATTAACATAAAATCATAATTAATCAATTAAATTATAAAAATCATATATAAATAATAAGTAAATTAGATTAGAAGTTAAAACTTAATTTCTCTCAAGATATTTTTTAGATGAGTAAAGATATATCAAGAAAATATAGAAAATTAGGTAAATTTATCAAAATATTTCTAAAATTATATTTTATAAATTATTTGACGCTTAAGAGGACTTTTTGTTTAAACTACCATTTAAAAAGTTAAGTAAAATTAGTAATTTGGTAGTATTAGCCTAAAAATTACGTTGAAAAAGCAATTTCTTCATCAGTATGCATGTTTCAATTACCTCCTTTGTAGTTAGTGAAATGCGATACATAAATCATTTTTATTCTTTCTTAGTTTCCAATAAATTAAAAAATATTTGAGATACCTTATTAATGAAATACCTATGCATATACATGTATGTAATTTAAACTCAATAATGAGTATATTTTGGAATACCTTAGTAATTAAATATTTTTGTATACACATATATAGATTAAACCTAGTGGTGAGTTGATTTTTATTTAAAAATGAAAATTATTGAGATTTCCTTGAAAAATGATACATTAAATATTTTCTTTAAAAAATATTAATTTAATTATTTTATTTGGTTGATTTTTATTGGATAAATTTTTTAAAAAATATTCTTAATTACATCCATGCTTTCGACACAGTCAAATGGGTTTGAGACATTATGCCATACCCAAGGCCACACCAAAAGACTCTTCACCCAAGCATTTGACCATTGCTAAGCTAACCTTGAGAAGAGAATGCTCTTGAGAGTGAGAGTGAGGGTAAAAGAGAGACACAAAAAGAGAAATGAGTGAAATTACACAATGAAGAGATAGAGGCCATTTGCACATCATCATCCTTCTTGCACAAGCGTCATCATTCTAGCATCTTATTTCAACTACCATAGTCCCACGTAAGCACGTTGACATTGTGTGACCTTCATCCATCCTTAATACTGAAAATACAACCATCCATATGACCTATGTTTGTTATTTTATTTTTAAACATTCTTAAATAAATCATATTACTTAGAAATGAAGCTTAGAAATTCTTGTAAATTACAATTAGACTTATTTTCTCTCTATTAATTTTTTTATTAATGATCAATTCACCAAATTACTAAAGTATTAGTATTAAATATATGTAAAATTATCAAAAAGTAATAATTTAACTTTTTACAATTAAATTTAGCTTACTTAATTATCATAAAAGTATAATTAATCAATTAAAAATGAAAAATCAAATAGAAATAACATGAGTTTCCACATCTCATATCTCTAGTGCTTGCTCTCTTGTTCCTTCCACCATAGCACACTTCATGGATCCACATTGCATCTACTATGGGGCAAGCTTTCTGAGGACCTATTGTTTAGGTATATCTGTGGTTGTAGCCTCCTTATCAAATTATGGATAGTTGTTGGTTATTTCCTCTACCACAAATGTTTTGTTTCTCAAATGCTTCTCATGAGGTGCTTGATGGGCCATGAGTTTAGTCTGTAACACTCTTATTTTTCATGTCCTTGTGTGGGATCGATAAAGAGATATGCATGTTTGTCTGGTATGGAGATATAGCATCGTGCCCTAATGTTGCATCATTTGACTTACCATTATGTGGAGCTAGCAACTTGCTAGTGTAGATGTGAGAAAATCATTTGAAACATATAATTTTGACAACATTTTTCTGGGATGTGGCAATGGGTTATTGATTTACTTGTTGTAATGTAGTATTCTACATCCATGTTATGTTTTGTTTTTCAAAGGTAACAATGTGAACCCTTGTGTATTTTGATTCCAATCATCCTCTTTTTTTAGGTGGTTCGACTTAGACCATTAGACTCTATTGTGTACCACTACTTGCTTTCCAAGAGTAGAGCATGAGATAGCAATGAAGATGATTTGTGGGGGGGCATGCAAAGGAGCCACGCTTTTGTGGCATGTTTTTTGGAGCTTCTTTGTTGTCATGGGGGGGTTTCCCCTAAGTTAGGGTCCCCAAATAGGGTGTGGTACTGCCCATTACTTTAAGCCCACCTCCAACCAAGACATTTGTGCATATCAATGGATGATTATGAGACATTGATCTTGCCACATGTTTAACCTCTTCTTCATCCTAAGAAGAGGTAGATTGAGGAGGTTGTTAGAAACTCTCAAGCAAGTGATGATGTGATAGATGTTTTGGGTGGCATCTCTCCCTATGATAACTAATGAGCGTCTAGCTTGTTTTATGTGTGATAGTATTGGTAGGGATATTATGTTATGATCTTTTTATTGTTCGGTACCTATGCTTGCTTTGACTTCTTGGTAGGCATATTTTAGAGTCTATGGACTGTGATCATTTTTTTGTTCTGTATTTGTGCTTATTTGGCTTCTTAACATGGATTTTTTTTATAATTTAGCATCATTTTTGGGTACCTATACTTGTTTTGGTTTGCTTTGGAATCGATACTATTTTAGAGACATAGTGTTGAAATGGAAGAAATTAAGTATTTCTCTTTTCATATCACTCAAGTCTCATTTAGATAGCAATGTAACACTCTTTGACCTTTTTTTCTAGTGTTCAAGTATGTTTGGAAGTGAATAGAGATAACTATGAATCAGATTTGTTTACTTATAGGCTACTTGTTTAATGTTACACTAGTGTAATGTGAATACCCTTGTTGTGCATTTGTCTAGTGTTTTGCTAAAGTATGTAGAGAGCATAGCGAGAAATATGGCTCAAGATCCATGTTGCAACTAGGAAAAAGGGAGCTTCATCATAGAAGACACGTTTTCTTGGATGATGAGAACATAAGACGACAATGACATTATTGAGATAGGTGTTGTTGATACCCATGAGATTATATGGGGAAAGAAAGAACGTTTGGTATATTTTTATAAGTTATCTTCTTTGACTTCTGCTCCTTTGCATGTTGCATGATCATTTTCTTATACTTATTTTGCTACTTTTGGTAGAGGCATCATTTTATGGTATCATTATATGGGAAAAGAAAGAGTGTTTTGTATATTTTTATAAATTTATCTTCTTTGACTTCTACTCCTTTCCATGCTGCATGATCATTTTCTTATACTTACTTTTGATGGAGGTATCATTTTATGTGTATAGTGCTGAAAATATCGAAAGTAGCTATTTCTTTTGGATATCACATAAGTCTCATCTAGATAGCAATGGAACCCTCACTAGGATTTTTGTCTATTATTTGGTGCTATGAAGTCGCATGTTCTTCTCGTTGCTCATTTCACCTTGCTCATTATATGGGATATCTCATCCAAATCCATGCATGGCAACATGGGCAAAACAATAAATATGACAACTATTGCCACATGGCATTCTGATTTGGTAAGCACATCCTCATCATACATCAAAAGGCCACAAGCACTAAACTTCTTTTACAAATCAAACCTTCCCCTGTTAATAGGTGGAAATTTTGGTGATAGGACACATAATAGAACGATATTTCTCTTTCCCTATATACGCCAAATAAAATCAAGATGGAAACGTGTCAACCTCTCTTTTTGTTTGGTTGGATTGTGCTCCTCTTGAGCCATGTGTAAAGCTTCTATTCAATGCTTTGTCAATGACTGCTTTTATTTATATCATCATTGATAACCTATGGACAAATTTTTTGAAATTTCCACTTCCAATGCATCCTATGCATCTCCTTATTCTATGTATGCTACAAAGAGGCATGTGCATCACACAATTGAACCTAGAGAATGTTGATGAGGAAGAAGCCTCTGTCTCTGTAAAGGTCAACCTAATGCAATTCAAGTTTTTGCACTGCTCTAGTGTATTATGATAGAAAAAGAACAAGAGGTTGTTGGATTGTTCTACAGCATTGGATACCTTTCCAAAAGCTCCACATGACTACTTGAAGACCTACCATAAGAAACCTGCAAAAGAGCCAAAACGAGCAAGTGATATGAGTTAGAGCTAGTGATAGCCATTTTGAACTCACTAAAGGTGATTCCATGTTGAAATCTCTTAATTATTGTTACAACAAATTGAAGGTAATTTTCACAGAGAAAATCAAAACTCTCTCTACAACCACCTTTAAATTCTCCAACCACATCTCAACTCCTCTCAACATTTCACTACTAAAATCAAGAGATTTTGATCACTCTTTACTATAAACCCTAATTTACAACAAAAATTAAGTTTTTGACAACTACCTCAAGAAGCATTGCATTCTCAAAATTGGGAGGCTAAGATTTGAATTCTAATAACTAGGATTAAGGAATTTCAAGGAGATTCAAAAGGCTAACCAACCAATTTTAATTTGGGACTAAATTTCTCTCGCAAAAAGTAAGCTAAATGTTGATTCCTCTAGTAAACCAAGAGATAAACTAGTTAAAAGGCTTGTCGATCATTAATGACAAGGAATATTTGGATTAGGAGAGAAGATCGGTGAGTTTCAATCATACTCCATCCATTTGCAATAAAAGATTAAGTAACACCGAAAGGAATGTTAGTTTTGGGACGACCAAGTCGTCCATTGTCCAATAATGAAAAGATAAAAGTGTATGTTTCAATTTATGTAAATTAATTACTTGTAATTACTATTAAATCAAGTTATTACCACCCTATCCAAGGAGGAAGGCTAGTTTCATCAACTTTGGCATATGTAACTCATGGAAAGGCTTTAATGGCTAGTCAACATCATCAATTCTTCAAAATAGAGACTCTTCCTATGGTATTATTCAATAAGAGTTTTATCTAGCATGCACTTGCAAGGTCTTCAAAGGACTTAAGACTCTTCTTTATTATGGTGCAATCACATGAGACATGTCACATCTACTACAGATTGTCTACCAAACCAGTTCTTTCCAAGTCAACTCAAATGGAAATCCGTGAACACTAGCATCCATCCATTATCATTTGCAAAACATTCTAGCAATCGCTTCATGAATGCTTCACTATGGTTTTTCATATGCTTCTAGCATGCTCTCTCTCTCTCTCTCTCTCTCTCTCTCTCTCTCTCTCTCTCTCAACTTTCTGTCACTAACATGTGGATTACTTGCAAAACTGAGTGGTGCACAAAGCCATTCTTAACAATTTGAAAGCCCGTTTACACATCCGTGACTTGGTAACCTTAAGACACTTTGACTTTGTCCAGTACTACCCATCACCCCAGTTAAGAATAGAGAGTTCTTTCAGATGCTGATGCAAAAGTTTGAGGCCATGCATTGAATAGCTTCTTGCGAGCTCAGCCCTGTCAGAAACTCTGACTAAACAAACTGCACAGCTTCATTGGCATTCTGTCAATAATAAGATGTAAAAGCTCTTCTAAACATAGTGGACTACAGAAAATCAGTGTCAGATGCATAGAAAGAGAGCCTTGAGAGGTCACCCCATAATATGTCAATTTTTGCCTGAACCTCCGTTAGCCATAATGTCACACAATCATGGGCCAAGGGCCATGACAGTAAAAAATCAGACGATTTGACCAAGGAATGTGACAGTAAAGAATCAGAGGATTTCGCCTATGGTTGGAGATTGGCACCTTGTTTAGTGATGTAAGCCTTATAGAAGTAATGCATAATTTTAACTTGATTGAGCCAGGAGGTGCCATAACATTTAACTTCCATTATCTGTATCCACATCAGCATACTATACAGCTGCTGCCTCCTCTTCCTTGTTCTCCGATTCCTGTTCCTTGCCTTTAGATGGACTGTCAGTTTGATTCGTCTTTGTGACCGGTGCTTCAGAAGGCAAAACTTTTCTCTCTTTCCCTTCCCTTACTGTCCAGTAATCCCAAACTTTGGACTTTGGAGGCGGTTTGACCTCTCCAATAGGTGCCACGAGACCAGGCTTTCCATCATCAATCACAGCATCTACAAGCCCGTAATCTCTCGCTTCCCAAGCATTCATAAAGAAATCCCGATCAGTATCCAACTCTATCTGTAAAAGCAATGACAATGAAATGTTTAATTAGTATATGTAATCAGAAAAGAGCCACTAAATCAAGAACACTAGACATTGGTGACAATCATGTAATGCATACATAATGCATCAATCAAGGCTTTCTAATATGCTGCTTGAAACATGACCATTACAAGGATTACAACCCAGGCTTATCAGAAATCAATTAGGTGCCCAAAAATGTCTTATCCATTCATATAAGTACTGCAGCACTGGAGTTCCCTGCTCCTACTGAACTGTCAATTGATAGACAGTTGGTAAGTTTTCCACTCCTTGACTGTAGCTCTTGGGTGACATTTTTGTTGAAGAACTGCTGATACTAAAATACAAGATCTCAGTGTTAACTCTTACATCAACCTGTACACAATCATTGATGGCATACTTCAATTCTCCATTGGTTCTGTCAATCCCTACAACAGCTTCAAAGCATTGTGTCTACTGTCTGTCCATAAACTCTGTCAACCATGTACTAAAGATAGGTTTTCTAGCAAAAGCAGGTACAACCAGGGTTGTCTCCGTGCGTAGTACGGACTGATCCCCACGGTATGATCCGTATGGTACGGTGCATATTCGTACGATTTAGTACCAAAAAAGACACTTTTTGGCCCCACTCCTTCAAGCATACAACTTTCTTTTCTTTCTCCTTTCTTTTATTTTCTTCTTTCTTTCTTATTTCTCTACCCCCTAAGCCTCTCTCTCTCTCTCTCTCAAGCCCACACTTCTCTTATTTGTATGATCATTCATGTATGCGTATCCACTCCCATCTATGTAGTTGTAAGTTGTAGGTAGCAATAGCGCATGTTGCACATGTAGCATCAGGTTTTGGCATGTTACCCTCAAGTATTCATCTTATATACTCTAATTGTTGGGAATAAAGGCCCTCGTACCTTTAAATGTGCTCGGGTGTGAACACACCCTTAGCACTTGTACTTACAAGTATATATCTATCTAAAAACCTAAAGTGGTACACTCGTCATTGTACCCAAAAATCTGTTAGAGATCATAGCCCGTTTAGAGGGCAGGCCTGCACAGTCGGACCAGCAGGCTGCTGCACAGTCGGACTGTGCAGTCGGACTGCCACGTGGCAGTCCGACTGCCTGCAGCCGATTTATTCCAGGCTGCGCCCTATTTCTGGCGCCCCAGTTCAGGCAGTTTTTCGACTATTTATAGTCGATGTTTCCAGCAGTCTGGCCACTCTTCTCTGTCGCACATTACAGACCGGTGCCGTGCAGATTTCTCTCTCTGTTCACAGATTTCAGACAGCAGACAGTGCAGACTGCAGCAGACTTCGAGGTGGACAGCAGGTCGCATCGTCGAGGTGGAGACACGCAGTCCAGCGCACTGCGCCGTGTATATCTTTGTATTCAGCATTCTTTATACAGCAGATCTTCATTGTACACTGTCTCTTTCTCTCCCTTTTCTTTCTGCGTTCTCTCTCTCTCAGTCCTACGCTTCCGCACCGCTGCACTCTGACATGGTATCAGAGCAGTGTTTGAGGGCTGACTGAGCGCAGAATCAACCTGAAGGGGAGTTTCCATCGCGACACAAATTTGCGTTTTTTGCATTTAAGGGCAGACAGGAGGGCTGCGCCTTGGAACAAGGCTGAAACGAGTGTGGGCGCACAGGAAAGGAGTACAAGTGGTGGATTTGCTGCTGTTTACTGCTGTTTGACGCGGAGGAAGTTTGAGTTTTCAACCTAAAAGTGCAGGTTTTGCTTTTTCATCGCCTCCGGCGGGTGAAGAAGCTTCGGGACGCGGAAGAGCCTTAGCAGGCTGAGTTTACCCAGTCAGAGGGGGCTGCTTTTGCGTTTGAGAAGGCATTGCAGGTGAAGATGTCTATAGAGATGGACTTGGAATTCCAGGCGATTATGGACCGGAAGGTGCCTGTCCTACCGGCTCTTCCTACAGATCAGAAGCTCGACGGCGACAACTACCGCATTTGGCGCGTTATGATGTTGGCCATCCTTGAGTCCTATGATTTGGCGGAGTTGGTACAGGAGGATATTGACCGGCCTTCGGTAAGAGATGAGTCCAAACTCTCTTCCGATGCTTGTGCGGAGTTGGCCAGGGCCCAGTCTCATTGGGACAAACTGAATGCCAGGATTCGATCCTTTCTCTTTCTATCATGCACTACAGCCGTGATCGCTCACATCGAGCACTTGACAGTGGCTCGTGAGATATGGCTGGAGCTTGATCAAATGTACAATCGGATGACCCTGATGAAGAGGGTTTCTTTGGAGGTACAGATGCGGACCTTGTCCGTCAATAAGTCTTCTTCGCTAAGGAAACACATTAACAAGCTAAGGCAGCTACAGATGCAGGTTCAGAATGCGGGGAAGCCGATTTCCTCCGAAGACATGGCGATCACACTCTTGTCCCAGTTGCCGCCACGATTCGGTACATTTTACTCTGCCCTTATTGCTTCGGGGCGAGAGTCTACTCTTCGGTGGGAAGAGTTGGTTCCTATGGTCTTGGACCAAGAGGAACAGTTAAAGGGACAGAATGCTTCCAAGACGGAGGCGTTGACAGGTCAAGCCTCTCAGAAGAAGGGGAAGGACCAAAAGAAGAAAAAGGGGGATAACAAGTCCAAGAAGGACAAGGAGAAGGACAAGGACAAAGACTCCACATGTCACATTTGTGGAAAGACTGGCCATTGGAAGAAGGATTGCCCTGACAAAGACTCGAAGGACACCAAAAAGAAGGAAACCAAGGATTCTGGAGCGGTGGCTGCACCCTCATCAGCTGCATTTCTACATTTAGTTGTCATTGAGGACGCTTCACCGAATCTTTCTGATGCTGCGATGATGGCTCCCCAAGCTCGAGAGTGGATTGTTGATAGTGGTGCCTCACGGCACATGACTCCTTCATCAGATGGTGTTGCCCAGCTGCGACCTTCGCGTGGGCAGGTTCTCATTGGAGACAGCTCTTCAGTTTCTATTGCAGGTCGGGGTAAGATGCAGCTTATTCCGGATGGACGAGGTGGCACCCATACCTCAGAGGTTTTGCATGTACCAGGATTAGGGTACCATCTCCTTTCAGTTCATAAGATTTGCTCCCTTGGTCTTTTGGTGGAGTTTGACAGTTCTACTGTGCGAGTCCTTGATCGTGAATCGAGGAAGGTTCTATCATCTGGATATGAGGAGAACGGCATTTACAAACTGAAGTCTTCCACTGCCCTCTCTACTCTTCTTCTTACCTCACAGTCACAGTCTGAATTATGGCATGCTCGGTTTGGTCACCTGAACTATGACTATCTTCGGAGGGCGTCACGTGGACAGCTTGTTCGAGGGTTGCCGGATATAGTGGTGAGCCAGCAGCCATGTGTCTCCTGCATACGGGGGAAGCAGCATAGGGATGCCATTCCCCACACAGCTTCGCGGCGGTCTACTTCACCGATGGAGCTAGTATCTACGGATCTATGTGGCCCTATGAGGAATGAGTCCCTGCGTGGGAGCTCGTACTTCATGCTGATCGTGGATGACTACAGCAGGATGACATGGGCCTACTTTTTGGCACTAAAGTCAGAAGCTTTCTCGCACTTCAAGGATTGGCTTCTCTTTGAGGAGAACCGATCAGGCCGGAAGTTGAAGACCTTGCGATCCGACAAGGGAGGTGAATTTGTGTCTAATGAATTTGCTCGGTTTTGTGCAGATAGAGGAATTCACCAGGAGTTTGCCAATACCAATACTCCTCAAGAAAATGGTATTCTAGAACGGAAGAACCGCAGTGTGATCGAGATGGCGCGCACCATGATGGAGCACCGACAGACCCCTCAGGTTCTACAGGCCGAGGCTGTGGCTACTGCAGTCCACATCCTTAATCGATCCCCTACTTCGGCCGTGGAAGGGATGACTCCATTTGAGGCTTATTTTGGGACGAAGCCAGATGTTTCTTACTTTCGGGTCTTTGGGTGTGATGCCTATGTTCACATTCCCAAGGCTCACCGTGACAAATTTGAAGCGGCTTCCCGAAAACAGGTATTTGTTGGCTACAGCTCCCAGTCCCAAGGCTACCGACTGTATGATCCCGTCAAGCGGGATGTATATACTAGCCGTGATGTGCGGTTTGTGGAGGTTCCGGCTTCTTCAACGGGTGAGGAGCATCCCGTTCTTGGAGATCCAAGGGAGAGTTTGGCTCCTTCTATAGTTCCACTGGAGCCCGTGCCTTTTGATTATGATTCTGTTTCTGACACAGAGTCTACTGTTCCACCGGACCCTTCTGAGGAGTTACCACCGGTGGACATTCCAGAGTCTTCTACTGATGGAGAACGACGAGAGGAGGTTCGGCCTCCTCCTCGCTGGGCCCGTGACACACTCCGTGATTCAGGGATCGAGGGGGTTCCTGAGGAGTGGGGACCGCAGGATGGTCCGCGGCGGTCACGGAGGCACCAGGCGCATTCTTCGGAGCTTGTTTGCTCCAATTATTGTTTGATGTCCCGTGTTATGCAGGATCGAGAGCCCACCTCCGTGAAGGAGGCTTTACAGTCCGCCCCATGGAAGAAAGCTATGAAAGCTGAGTTGGAGGCTATTGAGAGGAATGGCACTTGGTCACTTGTGCCACGCCCCCCGAAAAAGAAGGTGATTGGAGTCAAGTGGGTCTTCAAGACCAACTATCTTAGTGATGGTACTTTGGATAAGCACAAGGCTCGCCTTGTTGCTAAGGGTTTTGCCCAGCGCCCAGGGCTTGACTGTCATGACACCTTTGCCCCCACAGCTTGTATGGCAACCATTAGAGCTGTTCTTGCTTTGGCTGGCCATAGGAGATGGCCTGTTTATCAGTTGGATGTGAAGTCGGCCTTCCTGAATGGTGATTTGAAGGAGGAGATCTACGTTGAGCAGCCTCCTGGCTTTGGTTCTTCAGATGGGAAAGTCTACAGGTTGAAGAATGCCCTGTATGGTCTCAAGCAGGCCCCGCGAGCTTGGAACGAGAAGATTGATTCGTTCCTTCAGACTCAGTTGGGATATCGGCGGACCAAGGCCGATCCGCAGCTGTATGTTCACACTTCCGAGGATGGTTGTGTGTTGTTTGTATTATATGTTGATGATTTAATTGTCACAGGTGATGATGCACAGCAGGTCCAGGAGACAAAGTCAGCTTTACATCGGACGTTCGAGATGACGGATTTGGGGCTACTCCATTTCTTTTTAGGCCATGAGATTTATCAGTCTCAGAGGGGGATCTTTCTCTCCCAACAGAGATATATACAGGAGCTCTTGGTGACTTTTGAGATGGAAGATTGTCGGGCCCTCTCTACTCCTATGGATCCGAACTGGAAGGCCACTTCCCATTCAGCTTCTCCTTTGGCGGATGCGTCCCGCTATCGACAGTTGATAGGGTCCTTGATTTGGCTTCTCAACACGAGGGTTGATCTATGTTTTGCTGTTGGGCTCTTGGCAGGGTTCATGAGTGAACCTAAGACGATGCATTGGCAGGCTGCTCAGAGGATACTTCGGTATCTGAGGGGAACGTCTGATTTGGGGATTCATTACCCCGCAGGGACAGATGGGTCAGATCTTGTACTTGCAGGTTGGAGCGACTCAGATTGGGCCGGTGACGTGGACCACAGGCGGTCTACAACAGGTTACTGCTTTACTTTGGGTGCAGGTGTTATTTCATGGAGTAGCAAGAAGCAGCCCACGGTAGCCCTTTCGTCTACTGAGGCGGAGTATCGGGCCGCGTCTTCCACCACATGCGAGGTTGTGTGGCTTCGGAGATTGTTGGAGGGGCTTGGGTGCTCCCAGACTCGTCCTACATTGCTGCGATGTGACAATGAAAGTTGCATTGCCTTGGCGAGGAACCCTGTTTTTCATGCCCAGACGAAGCACATTGAGATTCAGTACCACTTCATCCGAGAAAAGCTTTTGGATGAGACCATCACTGTGGAGTATTGCAAGACGGAGGACAATCTTGCGGATTTGTTTACGAAGGCGCTTCCTCAAGCTCTCCTTCGGCAACATTCCAGATCCCTCAGGCTTCTGCCCTGTCCAGGCTCTGAGAGGGGGTGTTAGCGATCATAGCCTGTTTAGTCAGACTGTGCTGCACAGTCGGACCAGCAGGCTGCTGCACAGTCGGACTGTGCAGCACAGTCGGACTGTGCAGTCGGACTGCCACGTGGCAGTCCGACTGCCTGCAGCCGATTTATTCCAGGCTGCGCCCTATTTCTGGCGCCCCAGTTCAGGCAGTTTTTCGACTATTTATAGTCGATGTTTCCAGCAGTCTGGCCACTCTTCTCTGTCGCAGATTACAGACCGGTGCCGTGCAGATTTCTCTCTGTTCACAGATTTCAGACAGCAGACAGTGCAGACTGCAGCAGACTTCGAGGTGGACAGCAGGTCGCATCGTCGAGGTGGAGACACGCAGTCCAGCGCACTACGCCCGTGTATATCTTTGTATTTAGCATTCTTTATACAGCAGATCTTCATTGTACACTGTCTCTTTCCCTCCCTTTTCTTTCTACGTTCTCTCTCTCTCAGTCCTACGCTTCCGCACCGCTGCACTCTGAAAAAATCGTGCACTCTCTCTACTCTGCTCTCTCTCACTCTTTCTGTCTCTCCGCACATAAGGAACAACGATTGTCTCGATCTTCGTGCCGACCCGTCACTACAAATTGGTATCAAAGTTGCGGTTGAGGCGTTCGTACCTCTCAGAGTTCGAGCACGACAAGCGAGCAGGTCGTGAGGTCGTTTTCTGACCTAACAAGCAGTCGTGAAGCAGTCAATCGTCAGGCAGCTAACGTGTTGCCAGTCAGCCAGGCGACTGGCGGGAGCTGTAGCCGTGGGATCAGGCGGCACTTTCTCTGCAACAGGACTGGACGGCACCTGATGGACAACGCCCGTAAAGCAACTGACGGGTGACCAGCGCAACGAGGACAGGGTGTCGAGCAATAGCTGGCGAGCTGCACAAGCGACAGAACTGGTGGCGGCCTCCACACGCGATGGACCAGCTGACTAGACAGTGGCTCTGACAAACCACCAACGGCGACCTGCACGGCAGGTCAACGGACCCGTCGTTCAACCTTTTTTTTCCTTCAAAATTCTTTTTCTTGAAGTTCCCCTACCGAGGGTTCACATGTGGAGGCACACCTTCAAATTTTCATGCAATCCAAGCCGAGAAATTCGGGGCTTTTCCCGAATTTGGGAATCTTGAAGCAAAACTTAACAATCTAACTCAAAATTGCAAAGTTGGTGCACATTTGCCTGGGAATTTTGGGGCTTTTTCACATTTTAGTGAAATTCTTTCAATTTCACTTAGTGCACGCAGGACTCAAAAATTTGGAGATTTGTCCAGATTTGGTGCGAGCAAGATGCAACAATGATATCTGTCTCAGAAATTGCAAGAATTTGTGACATTTCACCTCCGACATTTGGGGCTTTTCATGTGCATGCACAAATTGGGCTGAAATTTACCCAATTTCTTGACATTGATGCACATTGGACCCCATGCAATTTGGGGTTTTTTTTTGGGCAAAATTTGTGCATCGTTTGGTCATTTTATGTACATCAAGTTCAATTCCATGTAATTTGGACATCCAACACTTGGAAATTTTGGGGGTTTTGCTGAAATTGCTCTATTTTGGCAAAATTGGCATGTTCTATGCATGACAGAGAAAATACAAATGTATGGTTGATGATTTGAGCACAAAATTTTGGGGCTTTTTGACCATGCGTGTCAAATTATGCCAGTGGATACATGTACACCAAAAATTGCAACTAAAATTTGGGATTTCTCATATAATGTGATGCATATGCCCTTGGAACAGCTGTCATCATTTGTAGAATGCTGTAGCACATGGTTTGGTGCTTTTGAAAATTTAATTACAGATCTGAAATCTGTGCTTCTACATGGTCATTTATTGCTAGTTGGTACTTGTTTGTACCTTGGTCACTTGGATGACAGTTTGGGCCTGCATTTGCTGATTTTTTTGTCACATTTGGGCTGAAAATTATGGCTGGCAGCAGTGATAGTAATAATCTCATGCACATAAAGAAGCTTGAAGGAGCACATAACTTTGCAGTTTGGCAAAAACGGTGCTACAATACCCTATTGCAAAAGAAGCAGGCAAAGCCGATTAAAACCAAAGGGGCAAAGCCCGCAGACATGGAGCAAGAAGATTGGGATGAGTTAAATGAGCTTACACGCTCAACTATCGAGCTATCGATTTCTAATGCCTTGTTGTTTAACATTGAAGATTTGGATTCTGCATATGCTATATGGACTCGACTGGAAGAACTATATGCACAGAAGAGTGCTGCAAGCAAAGTGTATTGGCTGAAAAAGCTTATGGATTTGCGTATGAAAGAGGGTATAGTAATGTCTACTCACTTGAGTGAGTTTAACCCCATTTTCAGCCAGCTAGTTGCCTTGAAGTTCTTGATTGATGAAGAATTTAAGGCTACGTTCTTGCTTTGCACTCTGCCAGAGAGTTGGGACACACTCAGGACTGCTATGAGCAATTTGAATGCGATTCTTTTGTATGTTGATGTAGAGAGTGCTCTACTCATGGAAGAAATGAATCAGCAGAACAATACATCCAGTAAGTCTTCTAGTGCTTTGCATACTAGAGGCAGATCACAGCAAAAAGGAAAAACTGATAGCAAGGGACGCAGTAAATCACGTGGCAAAGATGTTGGATGCCACCATTGTGGTAAGAAGGGTCACTTTAAACGTGATTGCTACAAATGAAAAAAAGAGAAAGAAAAGGGCAAGAAGTCAGATGATAGCAAGGAAGAGAAGAAAGAGGGTCAACCCAAGAAGAGCAATGTCAAAATTGAAGAGGTGAATGTAGCCACTCATAACACTGAGGACAATGAGAATGGCGTACTTTTGGTCTCTTCACACTTTGGTGCACATGCTTTACTTGCACATACAAATGAGGGCATTCATACCTAGATTCTCGATTCAGGTGCTTCCTTTCATGTCACCCCTCATCGAGAGTGATTCTCTGCCTATACAAGAGGTCGCCATGGTGTTGTCCATTTTGGGGACAACTATGCATGTGACATTGCAAGTATTGGCAGTGTGCAATTGCAGTTTCAGCATGGCTCTGTCTTCACATTTCAGCATGCACGGCATGTACCTCAGATCAAGAGGAGCTTGATTAGCACAGGGCAACTAGATGATGATGGTTTTCATACCACCTTTGGTGTTGGAAAATAGAAGATCTGTAAGGGATCTAGAGTAATTGCCAGAGGTTGTAAAAGTGCTACTTTGTATCCTCTCCATGTATCTAGTAAGAGTGATCATGTTGTTGTCATGACCGATCAGCCAAGCGTTTCTTTGTAGCATGGCCGGTTGGGACACATGAGTCAAACAAGAATGAAAGTGCTTTCTCGTTTGGATTACTTGCCTTGTCTTCCTTATGCTGATTTTGAGCATTGTGATCATTGTATTTATGGTAAACAAGCACAGACGTCTCACAAAAAGTCTCTTTCTTTGAAATCTTCTCCTCTAGAGTTAGTACATTGGGATGTATGTCAGATGCCAGGATTATCTTTAGGGGGGAAATATTTTGTCACCTTTGTCGACGATGATACACGAAAGGTATGGGTTTATCTTATTTGTAGCAAGGATAAAGTGCTTGACAAGTTCAAAAAATTATTGGCATTGGTTGAAAATCAAACTGATAAGACACTCAAGTGACTTCGCTTTGATAATGGTGGGGAATATGTGTCCAAGGCCTTTCAAGCATTTTGTGATAGCCAAGGGATAAAGAGGAACCTCACTGCCACTCATAATCCACCCCAAAATAGAGTTGCAAAGTATATGAATTAGACCATACAGGGTAAGGTCCGTACGACGCTGTCTCATGCTGCATTACCCCATGGTTTTTGGGCAGAGGCTATTATGGCAGCCACACACTTAATTAATCGGTCACCAAACAGGTCTTTGGGAGGGTTGTTTCCCAAGAAGCGTGGTCGGGCAAGCCACCTTCATATACTCATCTGAGAGTGTTTGACTACGAGGCTTTTGGGCACATTCGTAAAGAAAAACGCGGCAAACTTGAGCCAAAGTCCTGTAAATGCATTTTCCTAGGATATGGTAACGAGGGTGAAATGGGATATAGATTGTGGAATCCCAAAAAAGGAAAGTAGTACTTAACAATGATGTTATCTTCCAGGAAGATCGCATGCATAAACAGCCCGAAAAGATTGAGGAGGTCCGTAAGATTGTATTCTGAGAAGAAATACCTTTTGGACAACAAAATGTGCCCGTTGTACAGCAGCAAATACCTGCTGTAAATGAACCTGTAAATGTAGAAAATAATGCTGGAAATGATCAGCCAGGTATTGCCCATGATAATGAGCCATTACATGTGCAGGAACAACCAGAACAGCAAGTTGATGCTGATTTGCAGGCTGAAATGACAGGACAGCAAGCTGAAAATGCTCAACAACTAGCAAACAATGATCATTGGGTTAGGAGATTGTCTAGAGCTACTAGACAACCTGATAGATTCATTCCTGGTGCAAATAATGTGGCTGATTATGTCATGTTGACAGACTGTGGTGAACCGCCTTGCTTCAAGGAAGCAATGGACAGACAGGACAGCAAGAAATGGTATAAAGCCATGTTGTCAAAAATAAAATCTCTTGAAAAAAATGGCACTTGGGACTTGGTGCAGTTGCCTAAAGGGAAAAAAACACTTCCATGCAAATGGATTTACAAGATGAAGGTCACTTCTGGTTCCTCACCAAAGTACAAAGCAAGATTAGTTGCGAAGGGGTACAAGCAAGAATATGAAATTGACTTTGATGAGATCTTCTCTCCTATAGTCAAAATGACTACATTGAGAATCATTTTGGGCTTAGTTGCAGCTGAAGATATGGAGCTCATACAGATGGATGTAAAGACTGCATTCTTACATGGTGATCTACATGAAGACATATATATACAACAGCCTGAAGGGTTTGTGAAAAAAGGAAAAGAGAAGATGGTATATAAACTCAAAGGGAGTTTGTATGGGCTGAAACAAGCACCCAGAGAATGGTATCATAAGTTTAATACGTTTATGCAATCTCAAGGTTTCCATAGAAGTCAAGTGGATCACTGCTTGTATACCAAGAAGGCAGCAGATGGTAGCCTGATTATCTTGGTTTTGTATGTAGATGACATATTGATTGTTGGCAAGGATACTCATGCCTTGGACTCACTGAAGCAAACTCTTCATGGCAGCTTTGATATGAAGGATCTTGGTGATGCAAATCACATTATTGGCATGCAAATACTCAGAGATAGGTCAAAAGGATTGCTCTATCTATCTCAGCAGGAGTATATCTCCAAAGTTTTACAGCGTTTCAATATGGAGGGGAGAAAAACAATTGGGGTTTCATTACCTCTATATGTGAAACTCAGTGCAGAAGACAATTTTACATCTAATGATGAGAAGGCTAAAATGGCCAGGATACCATATGCTTCAGCCGTTGGCAATTTGATGTATGCTATGGTTGTTGCAGGTCCTAACATTGCCTTTGAAGTGGGAGTGGTTAGCAGGTACATGGCAAACCCTGGCAAAAAGCATTGGGAAGCAGTGAAAGATATTATAAGATACCTGAACGGCACAAAGGAGTTGTGCATCTGCTTTGGAACGTAAAAGGCATTTGTTGTTGGCTTTACGGGTGCAGACTATGGTGATTATGCGATTGCAGAAAGTCCACTTTTGGGTATGTGTTTACTTTCACAGGAGCAGCAGTCTCTTGGATCTCCAGGCTACAAAAGTATGTTGATTGTCTACTACAGAGGCAAAGTATGTGGCTACCACTGAGGCATGCAAGGAGGCTTTATGGCTTTCACGTCTAGTGGGAGAGCTTAGCATCACAGAGTTACCTATTCTCCATTCTGACAGTCAGAGTGCTATCATGCTAGCACGGAATCCTGTCTTTCATGCAAAGACAAAGCATATACAGGTGAAGTACCACTTCATTAGAGATGTACTTGACAGCAAGAGCATTGAGCTTGTCAAAGTGCATACAGATGATAATCCTGCAGAGCTTCTCACGAGGGGTCTTTCAGCAAAGCGGTTTGCTCATTGTCGACAGATGATGGGAGTTGAATAGATATATGTATTTCAGCTTTGTACATATCTAGACTTAGCTGATTCTTTTCTCCTCTTAAGGCATATTGCCTTTAGGTGGGAGGTTGTTGGAAATAAAGGCTCTCATGCCTTTAAATGTGCTCAGGTGTGAACACACCCTTAGCACTTGTACTTACATATATATATCTATCTAAAACCCTAAAGTGGTACACTCCTCATTGTACCCCAAAATCGTGCACACTCTCTACTCTGCTCTCTCTCACTCTTTCTGTCTCTCCGTGCACAAGGAACAACGACTATCTCGATCTTCGTGTCGACCCGTCACTACACTAATAGCATTGCTATTTAGACATGAAACATCTATTCTATTATCTTTAGTCCAAAATAATCAAGTTTTTTTTCATACTAATATCGTACCATACCTTATGAAACATTAAGGTACCATTTAGTACCGTATTTTATTGTGCCGTACTGTATCGTACCTTTTGTACTTAAGAACTATGGACAGTACAACATAACTAATGTGCCAAAATCCATCAATACAGTGGATTTGAAAATCACTTGTTGCACAAACCATTTCGTATTGCTTTCTATGAATGTAGGTGAATGCAAGTACTAAAGAATTCCATATTGATTCTGCCATTAGCTACAACATCATCAAAGGTTTCCACAAACTTTCTCTGACCATTAACTCTGCCTCTTTCAAAGAAATGCAGCAGAAAATTTGCACTTGATGCCCAGCCTATTAAAATAGGGCTCTTCCCAGCGAACTTAGCAATTCCCTTTGAAACTACCAAAAAGTCACACACGAGATAGAAATGGGCTAGGATGATGGCATAAATACCATACCACTGCACACAGGTATTTCAGACTTGCTGTCTACGGTTGCTTCTAGGCCGGCAGCACTTTCTCTCACCAAAGAGCCTAGAGTTTGCTGTTGGTAAGTCTGTGTGCAAGTGTTTTTTGAGGAGATTATGTTGAAATTGAAGTTTTCTTCACAAATCCGGTCAGTTTTGATGGCTGTTAATCATAGGTGGTGAGAGCAACTTCTGATTTAGAAAGCAAGCAGGGCCGGACTGATTTGTGAAGAGCAGGTACAAAAGCAAGATGCTGGTTAGCGTGTACTAGTGGCTATAACATAGGGTTTTAGAGCAGAATCAGCTACTTTGTACTCAGTTTGAACAGCTCTAAGAACCACAATAGGTGCCAAGCTTTGGGGCCAATCTGTCTTTTGTTTTTGCTGAGCAACATTCTAGCTTCCCATGTGTGAATCGATTTATTGCTGAATTTGTGGGAGTGGGCAACAATAGCAAAGAAACACGAAGGAAGAGAAAGAGCATAAGAGAATATGAAGACACAAATGAAGCTGAAAGAATAACACTCTGATCTGAAGGCAATACAAGGTTGCAAATAGTCAGTCCCTACATGTGTGAATGCCGCTTCAGTGAGGGTACTGAACTGATGGTAGAAGACGACGTGAATCTGACTGAGCAAGATGAGATAAGATGACAATGGCTGGATAGGATAACTGTAACAGCAGTAGAGTGAAGCAATCAGCTACATGCAATGGTCAGGGATGGAGAACACTGCCCTATAAACAGGGAGAGGAGCTGAAACCTGGCCGACCTGATCCAGAAAGATACCTGAAAACTCGTTGACTGGTGTTATATGCTATCAACTGATGAAGATCCACATGGATAAGTAGATGCAACTCTGTCCACCCATACAGTAGTCTATAATTGTTTGCCAAGCAATGACAGTGGTTGCCAAGGGCTGAAATGCCCACAACAGTAGAATGGAAGGGATGACTGCTACTGGGCCACACAGGTTGCCTTATTGAGCAATCAAAGTCATTTAGATGCATTAACATTTCATTGTACCGCATTAATTCCTTATTTTGGTCTACATTAATGGCCCCAAAAAGGCTTTATTTGTATTTATTGGCACTTATATCACATAATAGGACGAGTGTTCAAAATCCCTAAAAATAGGGCATGTTGTGGGCATTCTTCTCTCTCCCATTCATTCTTCATCAAATCAATCATCTTCAGCGCTCTGAAGTCTCCACTACTATCCAACCCCTGACACAGAGGACATCACAATTTACGGAGTTTCTCCAAAGCTGCCACAGCCTGGCACCCTCTTCCTACAGCCTAACGACCATCTCCCTCAGCCGGACATCATCTGCCTCAGCCTAGCAACTTTATTTAGCTTCAACTTTATTTAGCTGATGGTGACCAGTTTTTCAGTCCTCTGACAGCAGTGTTTACTGACCAGAATGGCCAGCCTACTACTGTAACTAGCCTTCCTCCTCATATAGGGTGGTAAATAACCTGATTAAGCACTATTTACAGCAATTAACAAATTCACGAAACTGAAATGCACACTTTACCATATAATCTTGGACATTGGACACCCTATTGGCCCCAAAACTGGTGCCCCTTTCGGTATTTATTTAACTTAATTGAAGAAGAAGTTGATGTACAATGGGATTCTCCCAATCCCTTTTGGTATTCCAACTCCCCTTGCTGTCCAAAAATGACCAACAAGTCTCCAATCTGATTTGCCCCTTGATTCGAGCAATCAATTGGCCTTCACCCGCTTTGATGGAGATCAAAAATGCCCTAAATTCAATGATTTGCTAGTCCCTCCACTTGAATAGGCTAAAAACAGCTTCAGCCCTGTTAAATCCAAGTCTTGAAGCTTCCAATTTCTGGCACGCTTCATAAGGCTACTGCTAAACCCTAATTTCTGCTGCTGCAGATTAGGGTTTACAACAGAGAAATCTGAAATTTCTCAACCTCTAGTGAACTCAATGCTGTAATATTCAGAGCAAGGCTATAGAGAAGACTCGGAGATGAGAGAGAATGCTGCGCAGAGAGATATAGTGACCGGGAGGCACGAAGATCAAGGCAGTCAGTGTTCATTACGCGCAATGAGACAAAGAGTGAGAGAGAGCAGAGTAGAGAGTGTGCATGATTAGTGGGTACAATAACGTGTGTACCTCTTTAGGTCTTTTGAGATAGATATATATGTATAAGTACAAGTGCTAAGGGTGTGTTCACACCCGAGCACATTAAAAGGCACGAGGGCCTTTATTCCCAATGACCTCCCATCTAAAGGCAATGTGCCATAAGAGGAGAGAAGAATCAGCTATGTCTCAGTATGTACAAAGCTGAAATACATATATCTATCCAACTCCCATCATCTATCGGCAATGAACAAACCGCTCTGCTGAAATACCCTTTGTGAAAAGGTCTGCAGGATTATCATCTGTATGCACTTTGACAAGCTCAATGCTCTTACTGTCAAGTACATCTCTAATGAAGTGATACTTCACCTGTATGTGCTTCATCTTTGCATGAAAGACAAGATTTCGTGCTAGCATGATAGCACTCTGACTATCACAATGGAGAATAGGTAGCACTATGATGCCAAGATCTCCCACCAGACGTAAAAGTCATAAAGCCTCCTTGCATGCCTCAGTGGCAGCCACATACTCTGCTTCTATAGTAGAAAATACAACACACTTTTGTAGCCTAGAGATCCAAGAGACTGCTCCTGTGCAAGTAAACACATATCCAAAAGTGGACTTTCTGCAATCCGCATGACCACCATAGTTTGCATTCGTAAAGCCAACAACAAATGCCTTCTCCTTTCCAAAGCAGATATACAACTCCTTTGTGCCATTCACATATCTTATAATACCTTTCCCTGCTTCCCAATACTTTTTGCCAGGGTTTGCCATGTATCTGCTAACCACTCCCACTACAAAGGCAATGTCAGGACCTGTAGCAACCATAGCATACATCAAACTGCCAACGGCTGAAGCATATGGTATCCTGGCCATTTCAGCCTTCTCATTATCAGATGTAGGATTGTCTTCTGCACTGAGTTTCACATATAGAGGCAATGGAACCCCAATTGTTTCCCCCCCCTCCATATTGAAACGCTGTAAAACTTTGGAGATATACTCCTCCTGAGATAGATAGAGCAATCCTTTTGATCTATCTCTGAGTATTTGCATGCCAAGAATGTGATTTGCATCACCAAGATCCTTCATATCAAAGCTGCCATGAAGAGTTTGCTTCAGTGAGTCCAAGGCATGAGTATCCTTGCCAACAATCAATATGTCATCTACATACAAAACCAAGATAATCAGGCTGCCATCTGCTGCCTTCTTGGTATACAAGCAGTGATCCACTTGACTTCTATGGAAACCTTGAGATTGCATAAATGTATCAAACTTATGATACCATTCTCCGGGTGCTTGTTTCAGCCCATACAAACTCCTTTTAAGTTTACATACCATTTTCTCTTTCCCTTTTTTCACAAACCCTTCAGGCTATTGCATATATATGTCTTCATGTAGATCACCATGTAAAAATACAGTCTTTACATCCATCTGTATGAGCTCCATATCTTCAGCTGTAACTAAGCCTAAAATGGTTCTCAATGTAGTCATTTTGACTACAGGAGAGAAGATCTCATCAAAGTCAATTTCATGTTCTTGCTTGTACCCCTTCCCAACTAATCTTGCTTTTTACTTTGGTGAGGAACCAAAAGTGACCTTCATCTTGTAAATCCATTTGCATGGAAGTGTTTTCTGCCCTTTAGGCAACTGCACCAAGTCCCAAGTGCCATTTTTTTTCAAGAGATTCCATTTCTGACAACATGGCTTTATACCATTTCTTATTGTCATGTCTGTCCATTGCTTCCTTGAAGCAAGACGGTTCACCACAGTCTGTCAACATGACATAATCAATCACATTATTTGCACCAGGAATGAATCTATCAGGTTGTCTAGTAGCTCTAAACGATCTCCTAACCCAATGATCATTGTTTGCTGGTTGTTGAGCATTTTCAACTTGCTGTTCTATCATTTCAGCCTACAAGTCAGCATTAACAGCTTGCTATCCTGGCTGTTCCTGCACATGTAATAGCTCATTATCATGGGCAATAGCTGGCTGATCATTTCCAACATTATTTACTACATTTACAAGTTCATTTACAGCAGGTATTTGCTGCTGTACAATGGACACATTTTGCTGTCCAAAAGGGATTTCTTCCCGGAATAGGAATACATCCATAAAGTCCAGCCCGTAGGCTAATCCATAATCCGCCCGAAGGCTATCCAGCAATCCACAGGGATTACTAATCCAAGATTCCGCCCGTAGACTAGTATGCGGGCCTCGAGATCCAATCCCGAGTCACGTTGGCCTCTTGTGCAGGGCCCGGAGGGCAAGGGATTTACAGCCAGAGTCCCCTCTGGCACCACCCAAGCATCCTCCTGCTCCAAGTAGTGCCCAACAGAGAGACCTCATGCGGCGGGTTCGATCCACGTTCCCGGCGCGGCTAACAACCCTCTTGGTTAGGGTCAGGCAGACAGTTAGGGGTAACTGATGCTGCCTCTCCCTTCAGGCCTTCAACCTGAAGCATTAATTATCTTTCCATCTTTAGTTCCTTGAGCAAACAATGCAAACAGTGCTCCTAAACTGTTACAAGCACAATCAACCCAGTGGTCATTTATTTGGCCAACTGCTAAGGAGTGAATCCTTATCTCCGAATGCATCCAGTATTCGATCCGGAAACAATTGCAACTTAGCAAAATCCCCAAGGGTTTGTTTGTTCACCCTTTTGTCCTTGGGTTAGGGCCATACACTGTTAACCCAACTTAACCAACACCTTAGGTTTCATAAATCAACAGTAAATCCTAGCGACCATGTCACTCTAACTTGATTGATCCTTTGCTTCCAAGCAAATACATATCTTCCCTTAACTTGGCAATTTTTCCCAAGAAAGGTAATGTAACAGTATGACTACTCATCCTCTTGCAAGTTAAACTTGCGTAAAAACTTACCAACCTCATTCCAAGGAATGGCAAAACTCTCTTGTGATTAAACCACGAGGCCATGCGACATTGCAACTTATTGCACAAATGTCGCATCTATTCCATGGGATCATTTCACCCATTGAACGACGTTTCCTGGTCAAGGAATTATGTTTAGACAAGAAGTAGGGTTTAGGGTGTCTTCTTACCCAACCCAATCCTAATTGCACTAGGCCGACAACGTTCAGTCCTAGGGATTCCAACTCAATCCGAGTTTTAGCATTAGGTCGAATGATCTTTAGGGTAGAAACCCTAGATCGTTATTTACATGAGCATCCGATTGACCCAACATTCCGTGAATGTGGGTAGGACCTTTGGGTTTGAGGGTTTCGACTTGGCAACAAGTGCGAAACTAGGCCGAATCCTTAACGTGCTAAACCCTAATTAGCACTTGGGGTATTTATCGTTTCAATTGAACCATGCCTATACTAATCCCTTGCAGATTAGGTGATTTAGATAATTCGATCTACTCATCTTGCGACAAGGATGAGCCTTTCCTAGAGATGATAAACTTGATCTAAAGGAGAAAAATAGTTGCAAAATGTCACAATACATGTAAACATGTGATTCATTACTTCTACGTACCACTAGATTCGCAATAACCCTATCCTTTCTTGCTAAAAGTCAAAACGCATGATAACTTGAAGGATAACTTACATAGGGCCTACTAGGATTTACATCGAGGAATAATGCCTACAACCTTTTGTCTAAGTGTTTGAATTTCATGCTTTAATAAGCCGTGCAATCTTTTCCAAATGCAACTTGACGAAATGAAATTTGCGAATATGTAACATGCAACCCTTAGATACAACAACATCGTAAATGAAGTTCATGCAACACTAAGGCTAGTGTTGATTTAATCCATTTCCAAGCATCTTTTTCCGTGCAACTTACAAGACCGGAGTTCATTTTCATGCCGTGCAATGGAAGTTAACAATTTCCTTGTGCGAATCATAATGAAGGAAATTATTGACTAAATGCAAGATACTCCTTTCCTTCATGGCTAATGCACTTAACAATTTCATTCCTTTGCCCTAAGTAGTAGGCGTTTAGACTCATTACTTTGGAAATGCACCAAAATAGCAACATGCAGCTAATCTCCTAAGACGGACAACTCTGGAAATGCAAATGATCCAATTGCGTAACATGCATCATTCCTTATCTATCGTTCAAGAGATAATTTATCAAATGTAATTTTAGCACTATTACTTGAACTAACGATAAGCGAGAAATGCATTATCCCTATGCTAGGTGAATTTGAAACATGCATAAGTGCTTTAAAGCATTTCTTTAAGTGGAAAATACATTCGTGGAACTTGGGTTTGTGGATCCGCGGTGATGTCCACGTGAATGTTAGGGGATGAACCTCCCGCAGGCGCGCCTTGCGACTTCTTGGGAGCCATCGTTAAGGACTTGAACTCCGCGGATTACCCTCGCTTCTACGCGTTCTCCAGACAGCCTCATGATGTGCCTTCTCCCTCATACGCAGGAGATTCCTTCACCGAAATGCGGATCTTTGAAAATACTAGGGCTTGTGAGATTTGGGCTTATGGGAAGGCTTGTGGGGTTGGAGCTTTGCTTGTGGGAATGGGGCTTTTACAGGCCCGGTTTAAAAACCGGGGAGGGTGCGTAAGAACAAGGCCCAAGCCTTATCCCTTTAGAAGCTTCTTAGAGAAGCTTCTAAGAAGCTTCTGATTGTCTAGAACCATCTAAAAGGCCCCAATGATTGGAAAAAGGGATTGATAACAGGGGAAACGGGCAGCGATTGATGGCGCTCTTGGCGAGGAGCATGGGCGGCAGTCGGCGCTGGGCGCAGCAAGGCGGCGGCTATGGCGGCTACAGCACGGCAGCGGTGTCCTTCTCACAGCACGACGGCTCCCTCTCCCTTCCCCCCCCAAGGCTAAGGGGGGTTTATATAGAGCTTAAGGGGGGAAGAGAGAAGCCACCACGTAGCTGGTGCATGGCTCTCCCCCATACACCCTTCACCACATCACCTCCTTCTCCCATTCCCTTCCCTCTAGCCATGCATCGGCTGGGGGAATTAATAAAAAAATTTGCATTAATTTTTTCATTATCCATTTTGCCCCCTTCCAAAAGGGTGTTTTCCCGCGGTTATGCAGTCTTGAATCCCCGAGCTCGATTTCACAATGCGGTGGCCTCGTTTTTGCGCGTGCGGGGTACAGATTAAACTGCAAGTAATTACAATGCGAGAGAGAACCTTGCACACGTTTTACGCGGCGTGCAGGAAGTCAAGTTTAATAATATTCTTGAGCAGGAATATTACAAAATTAGACCAATTGTCTCTTCTCCCTCTCTCTTGCAGGCTGAATATACCAAAAATGCGTCTCTCTAGCCTCTAAAGACATTTTTCAGTCTTACATGGGCATTTTTAACAAGTAACAGCCTTCTCAAATGGTTTTTCTAGCATTTTTTATAATTAAATATTAATTAATTTTCAATCTTTAAATACTAAAAATTAATCTAATAATTATTTCGGTGCCTTGAAAAATAATCTGACTGGCCAATAATTAAATTGGCTAGGCAACTTCCCTTCCCAAGTATCTCTGCACGATCTTTGACTATTAGATTGGCGTCAGGTACCATTAAACACCACTTCTCTAGTATCACCAACTGACAATTATGACCAAATGAATGACCTAGACCAACAACTGCCACCAGATACCATCAAGTACCTGTGCAACATAACTTATAGCAACTTCTGTCTTTGACATCCCGTGATTTCTTCCGGTCCGGGTTTCGTAAATTTACTTTAACCCCAGCTGCACCTCACATGTGCAATATTTACTTAATCATGTGATTAAAAATTAACCCAGCTGTTAAGTGAGGTTTTAAAAATACATGTCCTCATGACAACCCTCCCCTTGAAATCCTTGCAATCGTCCTCCATTGCACTATCAAATGCATCAAAAGCAAAGTACTCCACTGGAATTTACATAGGGCATCATAGTCAACACAACATTGCGCACTCATGTTCAACCATTCCTATGCCCAACATATGCCGAAAATTACCAGCCAACATAACATAGCATAAGAATCACATAGAATCTCAAAAACATTACCAGATTATCATGTGACATGTCCATTTCTCATGAGCTGAACTCATGTGACAAAATCAAACCATAGCGTAGCATAAGCAAGCATAAACCATGGCTAAAACATCAATGGCATCATAACATATGCTGTTATTCATGGAACAAGATATAAACCATCAAAAATTGAGCTTACTGATCTAAAAGTGATCAGAAACTGTTGCAAATGTAACCCCAAACTGATCACAAACTCATCGCAAAAACTGACCAGCAATCAATGCAAAAACTGATGCAAAACTCATCCCAAAAGTGACCATAAACAGTTCTCGATTTATCAAAAAACCTAACCTGAAACTTATCAGAATTTGTCTCAAAATTGAGGCAAATTTCATGCTAAATTGATCATAAGCTCATGCAAAAGTATAGTTCGAGTGCCCGGGTGAAACTCATACTCATCTGCATATATCTCACAGTGACTAATACACTAAGTAGTGATGTCATGGCAAAAATACTGACAGCGCAGTATCTTGGATACATGCTAAATACATCCAAGATCCACTACATACGAGAGCTGTCCATAACTAGAGGAGAGGAAGTGCTACTTTCCCCTTGAGCATCAAGCAATACTTCGGACCCTTGCTCTGCTAAACAGAGCCCGCACTAAAGTCAGCTCTAACTAAAAGGCATCTAGGTAAAGCTGCAACAACTGAGGATGGTCTGCCAAGTCATCCTCTTCCATCCATTTGGCATCCATTGGTGAATAATTATGAACTTTCACCAAGTATCTCCTGGAACCTTTACCTTTGACTTTTTTTCCCTTATATACCAAAATCTACTCGGACACCAAAATTTCATCCAACTCCTCAACCTCAAGCTGAATTTCAGCAGACATATTCTCTAGCACATCACCATGAAAAGGCCTCACCAAACTCACATGAAAGGCATTGTGTATCCGCTAATGTGAAGGTGATTTCAACCGATACACCACATCGTTGATCTTCTCCAACACCTGGAAAGACCCATAGTATCTCATACTCAACTTCGAATACAATCTTTCTCTTCCTTTCATCTTTTTCAGCCTTGCCTTTTTAAAACACAACAATACATAATCACCATCTACAAACTGCAAAGCATGTCTCTTGCAATCACCTACTGTCTTTTGCTTTTCTTGCGATCTCTGAAGTGCATATTTTATATTTGCATAGGCTACATCCAAGTTTTTCACATAACGATCAGTCTCAAAGATCTTATCCTTAGTTTGCAGAATAGGTGGTACCTTCTTGCCACCCTCAACCACTTCAAATGGAGCTTTGCACATAGAACTATACACTGTGTTGTTGTAAGCAAACTCAACCAAGGGCAAATACTGCTCCAACTATGTCTTGTGGCCTGAAACATAGCACCTCAAAAGATCTAACACTGTGGAATTTGCTTCCTCAAACTGACCATTTGTCTGCGGATGAAAGGATGATGAGAATTTCAGCGTGGTACCCGTATTCTCAAACAAGCCCTTCCAAAATAAACTAGTCATCCGGGGGTCTCGATCACTAATGATCGACTCTAGCATACCATGATACTTAAAGATGTGCTACAAAAACAATCGTGCCATATGATCAACCTTTATTTTCTTCCTCAACGGAATGAAATGGGCTTGTTTGCTAAACCTGCAATGATGGTCCATATCCCATCATTCCCTGTAGATGTCTTAGGAAGCTCAAAAATAAAGTCCATTGCAATGCTCTGCCAAGGCTTATCAGGAATATGCAAGGGCCGGAATAAACCCCGCATCTTTTGCCTATCATACTTTACCTTCTTGCGTACGGTGCATGTCTTAACAAACTATTCTATATCATGCCTCAAAGCTGGCCAATAAAGAAATGCTCCATTACCTTGACTGTGGCATCAATACCTCTGTGTCCTACATACGGAGGAACATGACTTTCAGAGATAACTCTAGGCCTTAATTGCTTTGTGACACATAGTCCTCCATGCATCATCAAAAATCCATCTCTTAGCACTAAGTGTTCATGCCTTTGGCCATTGCAAAGCTGATGATTAACATAAGCAAAGTCCAAATCAGCAACATATTGCTCTTTCATGGCATCCAACTCAGTGTGATAAATCATGCTGATGGCTGAAATTTGTCGCTTACGTGACAGTACATCAACCACAACATTCTTTTTACCATCAATATGTACAATCTGAAAATGAAACACAGAGAGAAAACTTGCCCATCTCATATGCTTCTCTGATAACTTTGTCTGCGTCAATAAGTACCTCAAAGTTTGATGGTCTGTCTGGACTATAAAATCAGTCCCCCAACAAATATTGTTTCCACGTAAGCAGTGCATGAATTACAACCAAGAGCTTTTTCTCATGGACCTACAAAGTTTTTTCTGCATCGCGGAGAATTCGGCTCTTATAAGCCACAACTCGGCCACCCTGCATAAGAACAACTCCAATGTTGTTACCACATGCATCACATTGAACTATGAATGGCTTCCTTAGATCGGGCAACACAAGCACAGGATCTGAAGTCGTCTTTTCCTTCAACTTTTCAAATCCTGAAATTTCCACTATTGTCCATCTAAATGGTACATCCTTCTTCTGCAAGGCATACAATGGAGATGTAATTTCTGCAAACCGGCATACATACTTCCTATAGTAAGAACATAAACCCAAGAAGCTATGGATCTCATGCACATTCCTCAAAGGTAGTCATGATCGTATTGCTTCAAACTTTGCAAGGTCCATATAAATACCATCAGCCAATACAATATGCCCCAAAAAGTGGATTTCATGCAAGAAGAATTCACTTTTCTTGTCATTGATAACCAGCCTATGATCACGCAGTTCATTGAGCATAATATCCAAGTGTCTTCTATGCTCTACCTCGTTCTTTGAATAGACAATCATGTCATCAAAGAAAGTGTCCACAAATCCTCTATGCGGCCTAAAGATACGATCCATCATTCAATTAAAAGTGGCAAGAGCATTCCTAAGTCCAAAAGGCATAACAAGAAACTCATACAATCCAAAAGATATCCTAGAAGCTATCTTAGGCACATATTCTGGTCTAATGCATATTTGATGGTACCCACTTTTCAAATCTATACGGCTAAATATGGCCGCCTCTTGTAAGCTATCCATACCATCATCGATCCGAGGAATCAGAAAGTGATTCTTTATTGTGATCTTGTTCAAAGTACGATAATCAATGCACGTATGCCATGAACCATTCTTTTTCTGCACCAAAAGCACTGGAGAACAAAAAGGAGATGAGTTGGGCTGAAGCAACCCTTTTTCTAATAGCTCATTTACCTAACTCATAATCTCCTCCTGTTGGGTTGCACTAACTCTGTAGGGTGGCTAATTAGGTGGGATACTTTCAAGGATAAAATCTATGCCATTATCTTCTGGTCTTTCAGGCGGTAGCTACCCTGGAAGTGACTGAGAGACGCAATCAACATACATTTTCAGAAATGACATGCGATCCTTCTCTAACTTAGGCATGTTTCCAACATTCTAACTATCATCTTTATCCTTAGTAAAAACCAAGTACGCTGAAAGATGATTTTTCATTACTTTAGAAATGGCAGCTGCAGATACAACTGGGACAGATTCACCTTTCAACTTTACATCAAGTGTGAGTACCTTTCCCTTATGCTGAATAGTGATCTTTTTTGCACAAGAATCAATCACTGCATGCATACGGTGATACCATGGCATATCAAGCAATATATCACAACCCTCAAGTGGAGGGATGAAGAACTCTTAACTATCCACATATCCATATATGTGCAATCGAAGCTTTCCAATGAGCGGTGTGGCAAGCTCTGCATGGCCTTTACATGCCATTCCAACTTCCCCCATGGGTCCCATCTCATCCTCTCTGATGCCTAGACAGGCGGCTATGTCAACAGAGATGAAGTTGGCTTGTGCACCATTATCAAAGAAAATCAATGCGTGTTGATCCCTAATTTTGCCCCATGCTCTACACAACTCAGTAGCATCATCATTGGGCTGATCACTAACAACATCGGGCACCAATCCCACTGATGTTTTAGGCTTCTTTCCTTTAGAATCTCCTTGATTTTCTGATTTTTCAGCTTGTTGCCTATTGGGACAGTTCCTTGCAATGTGACCCTCCTATTCACAAATAAAACATTTATTTGCAGCCATCAAATCCCTACGTTATGCCAATGTTTTCGAGCCCTTTCTCTGTTTTTTTGGCCTCTTTTCAAGCTGACTTTCAGATTTGCCCCTTTTCTCAACCTTAAACAACTTTTTATTTGGCTTCTCCCCACTCTGTAGGAAGCCCGAATCCTTTCCACGTAGCAAAGCATCGGCTGTAGCAGCAATACATGCTAGACACAGTGGATTTAATGCAAAAATCCCCGATTCCTTTAGGCAGCCTACAAACATTTTTTTCCATTTGCTTATGAAGGGTTGCGGGGCGATAAGAAGTAATAGGCAACAATGCATCCCAAAACTTCTTATTATATTGCTCCAAATTCTTACATTCCTTAGCATCCAGCTTATTCCAAGCTGTCGTGATGTCCACCTCAAAGGTACTTGTCAATCAATTCGATGCAAACATTTGCTCAAACTGTACCCACGTTGACGGTGCTCTACCTTGCATCAAAAGAGTGGGCCACCACTGTAATGCATTCCCTTTCAAGAAAGTGGCTGCCTTTCAAATCTTTGAGGACTCCATGAAGTTTTCCCCTGAATAGGTTGCATTAAACTACTGAATGAAAGTCAAAGCTTTCAGCCTATCTTGTACACCACTGAAGGACTCAAACTTCACTCTTTTTCCACCCTCATCATAGTCTTTTGCTACCCCTTTGGGTGTCAAGTTGTCACACACTGGCTACTACAAAAAGGGTACATTTTCTGAATTTACATCAAAACCAATGCCCAAAGGAGCATTTGCGTGACAAACATTCATTCCTTGAGCCCCATAAGCATTCGGGGGTGCAGATGCAGTACCAAACATGCTAATTTGTGCCCCAGGCATCAAGCCAATACTGCCATACATAGGGTTTTTCATATTTCAAACCATACACGAATACATTGGGCCTTGCACCCCATGCATTGGTTGATGCATACCATACGGATTTGAGCCATACATTTTGTATGCAGTCCTTGTCCAACCATAGTATGAAAAATCGTGCTTCCACCAAAATATCATGGCTGCCCCATCATAGCATCCACGCCTGGCTGTCCAAAATCCATTGAATTGGCACTTCCGTGATAGCCTTGCATTTGCATTCCTTGCCCCGTAGGTACTAACTGTTTTATTTCATTAGCATCTTTGGGAGCTTCAAATGAAGGGTTTGGCATTATCTTTGGTACATCTTGCTGTCCCAAAGGTGTAGAAGACGTCTTCTTCTTCTTGCCTTTGCTGTCCTTCTTTGGATCATTCAAAAATCGGGTAAATTGAGGATCCTTTGCTAATTCAGCAAAGAGATTTGCTACTGTCCTCATCCGATTCTTGAACTAGTCATCGAATTCCTCTTCACTTTGCTGGTCATCAGCCTCCTTCTGCCCCTGAAGGCCGTGCATCTTGCCCAACAACAACATTTTCAGCTTGCTGTCCATAATCTAAGCCTTGTCCAAGGTCAGGCATTGCATTTCCTTAATTCTCATATGAACGTTCATACTAAGAGGCATCCTCATTGCTCGAGTCCATCTCATTGTATAAAGACATATTGCTGTAATTTCTCGGCTGAGACTAAAAATCAGCACTAGCACAAAGCTTTGGCTTGCAATCAGGTGCCTTGGGCCCACCTAATCAAGCGATTGAGTGGTATCCCGGCAATGGAACCATGGAACCAGCCTTCCTTTCGTGGATGGGTGCTAAATCTTTGATTACAACTTAATTACAGCAACAAACAATTAATGCAAATCTGAAAATACAAATTTACCTACTGATCTTGGACAATGCACACCCAATTGGCCCCAAAATTGGCGCCCCTTTCGGTATTTCTTTAGCTTTATTGAAGAAGAAGTTGATTTACAATGGGATTCTCCCAATCCCTTTCGATATTCCAACTCCCCTTGCTGTGATGAATCACCAGCAAGTCTTTAATCTGATTTGCCTCTTGATTAGAGCAATCAATTGGCCTTCACCCTCTTGGATGGAGATGGAAAATGCCCCAAATTCAATTATTTGTTGGTCCCTCCACTTGAATAGGCTAAAAACAGCTTCAACCTGTTGAATCCAAGTCTTGGAGCTTCTAATTTCAGGTACGCTACCCAAGGCTGCTGCTAAACCCTAATTTTTGCTGAAGATTAGAATTTAGAGTAAAGAAATCTGAAATGTCTCAACCTCCAAGAGTTCAAATGCTAAGATCTTCGGAGCAAGGCTGTGAAATGGCTGGGAGATGAGAGGGAAAGCCGTAGAGAGAGAAAATTTAAAGTTTTGTCTCAAAGAATGACTGAAAATCAGTCAAATGCAACTGTTGCCCTATCACAACAGCTTGTAGATACAAAGAACTAAAGAAAATCAATCATTTACCGTTGCTTCCCTGTCTCAACAGCCTGTAGATGTTGTCTCTTCCTGTTGATTGATCTTCTCCTGCCCTTGGTAGCCTCAGAAGGTCCTCCAATGGCTGCAAGTCAAACCAGCAATCTCTCCTCCCTCTCTCTTGCGAGCTGAATACACCAAAAATGCCTCTCTCCAACCTCTAAAGACGTTTTTCAGTCTTGCATGGGCATTTTTGACAAGTGACAGCCTTCCCAAATGGATTTTTCAGCATTATCCATAATTAAATATTAATTTTTAATCTTTAAATACTGAAAATCAATCTAAGAATTATTCTGATGCCCTAAAAAATAATCTAACTAGCCAATAATTAAATTGGTTAGGTAACTTTCATTCTCGAGCGTCTCTGTGCCATCTTTAACCATCAGATTGGCGTTAGGTACCATTAAACGCCACTTCTCTAGTGTCACTATCTGATACTTATGGCCAAATGGATGACCTAGGCCAACAACTCACACCAGATACCACCAAGTACCTGTGCGGCATAACTTATAGTAACTTTTGCCTTTGACATCATGTGATTTCTTCGGGTCCCAGGCTCATAAATTTACTTTAACCCAAGTTGCACCTCACATGTGCAACACTTACTTAATTATGCGATTAAAAATTAATCCACATGTTAAGTGACGTTTCAAAAATACATATCCTCATGACAATTTCCATATTGATGAAGGGTTGAAAGCTACTTTCTTGCTATGCACTTTGCCTAAAAGCTAAGATACTTTCAGGACAACTTTGAGTAATTCGAATGCTTAGTTGTTATACTTTGATGTGGAGAGTTATTTGCTTATGGAAGAACTCAATAGACAGAATAACTCAGAAAACAAGTCTTCTAATGCATTACACACTAGAGGCAGATTTCAGCACGAGCAGTTCTGAAAACAAAGCACGTAGCAAATCTTGTGGAAAAAATGTGAAGCGTCATCGTTGCGGCAAAAAGGGCACTACAAGTGAGATTGCTTTCAATTGAAGAAAGAGAAGGGTAAAAACAAAAATATTGAAGCCAACAAGGCTGAAAACAAGGATAGTCAGCCTACCAAAAAGAGCAATGTGAAAATAGAAGAGGTTAATGTAGTCACTCATGATAATTACAATGATGGTGATGTACTTCTTGCTTCTTCTTTGACTGCACATACATTGACTGTAGATTCTGAGGATGATATACACACTTGGATACTTGATTCAGGTGCATTGTTTCATGTCACATCACATCATGATGGTTCTCTGACTACAATGGTGGTATACATGGTGTTGTCCACTTGGGGGATAATTATGCAAGTAAAATTGTCGGTGTTGACACTGTGAAACTTGAATTTCAGCATGGCTCCGTGTTTGTTTTACATAATGTTAGACATGTACCTCAGCTCAAGAAGAGCTTGATAAGCACAGGGCAACTAGATGATGAAGGCTATCACACCACCTTTAGGGATAGCAAATGGAAAATCTATAAGGGTTCTCGCATTGTTACCAGGGGTCCAAAAGTGATACATTGTATCCTTTGCATGTACCTAGTGTGCGTGACCATGTCGCCATAACTAAGCAGACAAGTGTTTCTTTGTGGCATAGCCAGTTGGGACACATTAGTCAATCTGAAATGAAAGCGCTCTCTCGTTTGGGTTATTTATCGTCTTTGAGGTATGCTGATTTTGAACAGTGAGATCATTGTATTTATGGTAAGCATGCCCAAACGTCACACAAAAAATATTTCTCTGAAGTCTTCACCCTTAGAGTTGATACATTCAGATGTATGTCAAATGCCAGGATTATCTTTAGGGGGGGAGAAGTATTTCATTACCTTTGTCGATGATGCCACACGCAAAGTCTGGGTTTATCCAATCCGTAGGAAAGACGAGGCCTTGCATAAATTTAAAAAATTCCTAGCACTTGCTGAAAATCAAACCAACAAGACATTAAAATGCCTTCGCTCTAACAATGGTGGGGAATATGTGTCCAAAGCCTTTCAAGACTTTTGTGACAGCAAAGGGATTAAAAGGAAGCTTACTATCCCTCATAATCCCCCCCAAAATGGTGTTGCAAAGTGTATGAACACAACCATTTAAAACAAGGTCCGTACAATGCTGTCACATGTTGCTTTACCCCATGGATTTTGGGCAAAGGCTATTATGATAGCCGTACACTTGATTAATTGATCACCAAACAGGTCTTTGGGGGGGTGGTCGGGGCATGTAAAGAAAGCTGCTAGGGTTTGCACTAAGGACACATAAGAGTGTACGACCACGACAGAAACACAAAGAGACGGACACAGACACAGAGGGCAAAACTCAAGTCCTAAATGCAAAACTCAAAACTCAAACACAAACAGAAGAAGAGAGAGAGAGAACACAACTCTGAAGTGAATGAATGCTGCAAATGAATGTAAGAGTGTACAATGTGCTCAAGGGCAGAGCAATGTCGTAGTGTGACGTCCACCGAAGACTGATCCCAAGTCTGTGACCACCAATCGGAGTGTTTGAGGAGGTAGATGCTGTAAACGCAAGTGACAGCAGATGCTGATCAGCAAACGCAAACAGTAGGAGTGTGTGTGATGGCTGGCGGCTGTCCCGGACAGCAAACACAAATCTGAAATTGCCGCAGGATGATGAACAGCTAATGCCTAGGCTGCACAGGTGCAAACACAAGCTGAAACAGTGTCTGATGTGGCTAGCGATGACTCAGATCGCAGCAGATGATAATGCTGCTAGCAGTTAACGTCAGCGTGGATGAAGGCGCTAGCAGCAGGAGCAAACACGGATGGAGTGGCAGCAGTCTTGAGGGCTGGACAGCCACATGGAAGGAGGCTGATGGCTGAAATCTGCACATGGAGTGAGAAACCTACACAGACGGAATGAGGCTAAATGGGGGCAGCCTGTCTATTTATAGATGTAGAAGGGTGCCCCAAAAATTAGGGTTTTTGGGAGACCACTAAGACTCTCTCGGACCGCTCCCCTTTTTAGGGTTTTTTATTAATTAAGTGTGTTTTGGGGTTGTTTAAGAATGCTAATTAGCTGAAAAGCGTATTTTAGCTCAGTAGGGAAAGCCACCTTCGTATGCTCACTTGAGAGTGTTCGGCTGCGAGGCATTTGTGCACATTCGCAAGGAAGAACGCAGCAAACTTGAGCCAAAGTCCTGTAAATGTATTTTCCTAGGATATGGTGATGAAGGTGAGATGGGGTATAGATTATGG
The DNA here is from genome assembly GCF_053477565.2 of Lygodium microphyllum. Taxonomy (NCBI): domain Eukaryota; kingdom Viridiplantae; phylum Streptophyta; class Polypodiopsida; order Schizaeales; family Lygodiaceae; genus Lygodium; species Lygodium microphyllum. Next base: position 91,483,778 of record NC_141145.1, read on the forward strand.
GATCCCGAGAAAAGAAAAGTAGTACGCAGCAATGATGTCATCTTTCGGGAAGATCACGTGCACAAACAGCCCGAAAGAACAAAAGAGGTCTGAAGGGTTGTATTCCGGGAGGAGGTACCAATAGGACGGCAAAGAATGCCCATTAGATAGCAGCAAATACCTGCTGTAAATGTCCCTAAAAATGCAAGGAATGATGCTGAAATGATCGGCAAGATCTTGCCCATAATGTCCCACAAATTCAATAAGAACATGTGCCTCTGGAACAACCTGAACCAGCTGTACAACATGCTGAACTTGCAGAACAGCAAGCTGTTAGTGCAATTTTGCAAGCTGAATAACCAGCAAATCTTGACCATTGGGTCCGTAGGTCAACCAGAGTGCAAAAACAACCAAATAGATTTGTTCCTGATGTAAACTATGTAGCTGATTATGTCATGTTAACAGATTGTGGTGAACCATCATGCTTCCAGGAAGCAATGGACAGACAAGATAGTAAGAAATGGCAAAAAGCAATGCTATCAGAGATGGAATCCCTCATGAAGAATGGCACTTGGGATTTGATACATTTGCCAAAAGGACAAAAAGTGCTACCCTGCAAATGGGTTTACAAAATGAAAGTCACTTCCGGTTCTTTGCCCAAGTACAAGGCACGCTTGGTTGTTAAAGGGTACAAACAAGAACATGGAATTGATTTTGATTAAATATTTTCTCTTGTAGTCAAAATGACTACTTTGTGAACCATCTTGGGCTTGGTTGCATCTGAGGATATGGAACTCATATAGATGGATGTAAAAACCGCCTTCTTACATGGTGATCTGCATGAGAAGATCTATATGCAACAGCCTCATGGTTTTGTTGCAAAGGGAAAAGAGCACATGGTATGTAAACTCCACAAGAGTTTGTATGGGCTGAAGCAGGCACCACAAGAATGGTATCACAAATTTGATACATTCATGCAATCTCAAGGATTTCATCGTTCTCAAGTTGATCACTGATTATACACCAAGAAGGCAACAAATGGCAGCCTTATTCTCTTGGTTTTGTATGTGGATGACATGCTGATTGCAGGCAAGGATGTTCATGCCTTGAACTCCTTGAAGCAAAGTCTGCATAATAACTTTGATATGAAAGATCTTGGTGAGGCAAATCACATTCTTGGCATGTGTATACTCAGAGATAGATCAAAGGGTCTTCTTTATCTTTCATAGCAGGAGTATGTCAGGAAAGTTCTGTAGCATTTCAATATGGAGAGAGAGAAAGCCATTAGTGCAGCTGTTAGTAGCTTGATGTATGCTATGGTTGCTACACGTCCTAACATTGCATTTGCGGTGGGAGTGGTTAGCACATACAAGGCATATCCTAGCAAAAAGCATTGGGAAGCAGTGAAGGGTATCATGAGATACCATAAGGGCACAAAGGATTTGTGTATCTGTTTTGGTAAGCAGAAGTCATCTGTTGTCGGTTTCATGGATGCAGACTATACTAGCCATCCTGACTGCAAGAAGTCTACTTCTAGATATGTATTCATGTTTACAGGAGGAGCAGTCTCTTGGATATCTAGGCTGCAAAAGTGTGTTGCATTGTCTACTACAGAGACAGAATATGTGGCTGCCATAGAGGCATACAAAGAGGCTTTATGGCTTTCACATCTGGTGAGAGAGCTTGGTATTACAGAGATCCCTATCCTCCGCTGTGACAGTCAAAGTGCTATCATGCTAGCACGGAACCCTATCTTTCACGCAAAGACAAAGCACATACAAGTGAAGTATCACTTTATCAAGGATGTACCTGACAGCAAGGGCATTGAGCTTGTCAAGGTGCATATAGATGATAACCCTACAGACCTTATGAAGGGTCTCCCAACCGAGCGGTTTGCTCATTGCCGCCAGATGATAGGGGTTGGATAGTATATGTGTATTTCAACCCTATACATACATAGACTTAGCTGATTCTTTTCTCTCCCTTCAGACACGTTGCCTTTAGGTGGGAGGTTGTTGGGAATAAAGGCTCACCGTGCCTTTTACAGTGTTTGGGTGTGAACACACCCTTACACTTCTTGTACTTTATATATATTATCAAAACCTAAAAAGTGGTACACTAGTCTTTGTACCGAACATCAGTGTGTCATGCTCACTCTCCTCTCTACTGCTCTCTACTCTCTCTCTGTGTGTTAGACGTCGCATTCACTCTCAACTCAGCAAAATCTCTATGACATTCGCTGAATTAACATCAAAACCAATGCCAAACGAAGCATTTGCATGACCAACATTCATTCCTTGAGCCCCATGAGCATTCAGGGATACAGATGCAGTACCAAACATGTTACTTTGTGCCCCCAACATCAAACTAATGCTGCCATACATAGGGTTTTGCATATTTTCAGCCATACCCGAATACATTGGGCCTTGCACACCATGCATTGGTTATGCATACCATAGGGATTTGTGTCATGCATTCCCGTATGCGGTCCTTGTCCAACCATAGCATGAAAAATCGTGCTTCCACCAAAATATCCTAGCCGCCCCATCATAGCATGCATGCCCAGCTATCCAAAATCCATTGGATTGGCACTTCTGTGATGGCCTTGCATTTGTATTTCTCCTTGCCCCGTAGATACCAACTGTTTTATTTCATTACCATGTTTGGGAGATTCAAATGAAGGGTTTGGCATTATCTTCGGTGCATCTTGTTGTCCCGAAGGTGTAGAAGACGTCTTCTTCTTCTCGCCTTTATCGCCCTTCTTTGGATCATTCAAAAATTAGTTAAATTGAGGATCCTTTGCCAATTCAGCAAAGAGATTTGCTATTATCTTCATCCAATTCTTGAACTTGTCATCAAATTCCTTTTCACTTTGCTGGTCATTAGCCTCCTTATGACCTGCAGGCCGTGCATCTTGCCCAACAACAACATTTTTAGCTTGTTGTCCATAATTTGAGCATTGTCCAAGGTCAAGCATTGCATTTCCTTCATTCTCATGTGAACGTTCATACTGAGAGGTATCGTCATTGCTTGAGTCCATCTCACTGTATGAAGACATATTGCTGTAATTTCTCAGCTGAGAGTTAAAATCAGCACTAACACAAAGCTTTGGCTTGCAATCAGGTGCCTTGGGCCCACCTAATCAAGGGATTGAGTGGTATCCCGGCAATTGAACCATGGAACCAACCTTCCTCCTCGGATAGGGTGGTAAATAACCTGATTAAGCACTATTTACAGCAATTAACAAATTCACAACAAAACTAAAATGCACACTTTACCATATAATCTTGGACATTGGACACCCTGTCAACCCCAAAATTGGTACCCCTTTCGGTATTTCTTTAGCTTTATTGAAGAAGAAGTTAATTTACAATGGGATTCTCCCAATCCCTTTCAGTATTCCAACTCCCCTTGCTGTGATGAGTCACCAACAAGTCTTTAATCCGATTTGCCCCTTGATTCGAGCAATCAATTGGCCTTCACTCACTTTGATGGAGATGGAAAATGCCCCAAATTCAATTATTTGCTGGTCCTTCCATTTGAATAGGCTAAAAACAGCTTCAGCCCTATTGAATCCAAGACTTGGAACTTCCAATTTTTGACACACTTCTCGAGGCTGCTGCTAAACCCTAATTTCTACTAAAGATTAGGGTTTACAGCAAAGAAATCTGAAATTTCTCAGCCTCTGGTGATCTCAATGTTGTAATCTTCAGAGCAAGGCTGTAGAAAGGCTAGGAGATGAGAGAGAATGCTAAGGAGAGAGAAAATTCAAAACTTCTTCACGATCGAAGAACTGAAGAAAAATCTGTCATTTATTACTAATGCCTATCTCAACAGCTTGTAAATGCAAAGAACTGAAGAAAATCAATCATTTACTGTTGTTGCCCTATCCTGACATCCTATAGATGCTGTCACCTGCTGTTGATTGGTCTTCTCTTGCCCTTGGCTCCCTCAGAAGGTCCTCCAATGGCTACAAATCAAACCAGCAACATCTCCTCCCTCTCTCATGCAGGTTGAATACACTAAAAATGCCCCTTTCCAGCCTCTAAATACATTTTTTAGTCTTGCATGGGCATTTTTGAGAAGTAACAACCTTCCCAAATGGTTTTTCCAACATTATTCATAATTAAATACTAATTTTCAGTCTTTAAATACTAAAAATTAATCTAATAATCATTTCGGTGCCCTAAAAAATAATCGGATTGGCCAATAATTAAATTGGCTAGGGAACTTCCATTCCCATGTGTCTCTACGCCATCTTTGACCATCACATTGGCATTAGGTACCATCAAACACCACTTCCCTAGTGTCACCAACTGACACTTATGGCCAAATGAATGACCTAGGCCAACAACTGGCACCAGATACCACCAACTACCTTTGCGGTATAACTTATAGCAACTTTTGCCTTCGACATCTCGTGATTTTCTCGGGTCTCGGGCTCCTAAATTTACTCTAGCCCCAGTTACACCTCACATGTGCAACATTTACTTAACCATGTGATTAAAAATTATTCCACGTATTAAGTAAAGACTCAAAAATACATGTCCTCATGACAACTGCCCTTGGTGTCTTCCATCACTCCTAAGGGCGTGTTTTGTAGTCCTCAAGTTTCCAGCCAGTAGGCATCATCTTGAGGAGCTGCCAGATCTACATTTACTGCTGCTTCTGTCTGAGACAGCACCCAGATCATCAGCCCTCTTCTATAACGGTCGCCTACCATTCACCATCCTAAGTTTTACTGTTTCCAAGCTCTAACCTGCTGATGTCTTTGCATTCTCTCCTCCAGTTAGCTGTACATCAGACCATAGACATCTTAACAGCAGCCACCATTACGGAGAGATTACACTGTACAGCTTTATATTCATCACCAGCAGCTTCTTAGAACTCTGTTCTGCACCCTCTCCTGCTCATCTTCATCAGCTGATGTGTTAACCAACATCAGCCTGCTTGGAGGACTGCATTTCACTCCCTCCACAAAGTATCCTCATCCACACATGCTGCCACTTGATCAGCCAAGACAACACAATCATCTCCGAGCTCTAATAGGCATCTGTGACTCAACTCTAGTGTCTACTGGCCTCAATACCAGCCCCCAAAAAGGTGGAATCCTAACACTTGTCCTCCATTGTATCAACATTGAGCATGATTCATTATTACATTCATCTTTTGTGTTTCTGAGTTTTGTGTCACACTGTTTGCCCTACACACACTGCCTTCCTCCCCACAAACCCTATCATTACCTTGCATGATATCAGAGTATACCTTCACATGGTATCAAAGCAAAGGTGCTCCAGGAGCTAAAGATCTGCCTTCTTAGTGAAGGCAAATAAGGTTGCAAGGGCAGCAACCCTCAGATTCCAAATTATTCATTTTGTTACATCATTCGGGAGATACCATTACTGTCTTCCCCCTCCCACACTCCAATTGCAGGTTTGGCATATTGGTGCTATGGCTTCTTTTCCAAAGGAGGAAACACACGTTAGCAATTTAATCAGCTCATGTGTGAGTTTGGGTGGCTAGGCATGTGGGTTGGGCATCTGATTTTTTCTTTTACATGCCATCTCGCATTTTTTATGAGCCATTATTGTGGCATTTCCAGCATTTATTGCTAATTGACCTTCCGTCTTGGATAGGGTGGTAAATAACCTAATTAACACTAATTACAGCAAGTATAAAATTCACAAAAACTCAAAATGCAAATATTACCACTTCAATCTTAGACAATCAACAACCTATTGGCCTTAACTTTTATTGCAAATGGATAGAGTACAACTGACACCCTTTGATCTCCTCCACTAATCCAAAACACCCCTTGTTGTCATGAATGACCAACAAGCCTCCAAACCAATTTGCCTCTTGGTTTGCTCAAGGATTGGCCTTCAACCTGCTCCTTGAAAGTCTAAATTTAACCCCAAATCTGATATTGGCTAATTGGCCTCTTGAATCTCTTTACAATAGAGATTTACTAAAATCTCTTTCTCTAATGACTCAAACTGCTAGAAAATGTTGAGATAACTAGGGAATGAGAGAATGCTGGAGAGAGAGAATTTTAAAGTTTCATTGAGAGAAATTCTAAAAAATTGTTGCTGCCCTACTCAAATAGCCATGGAAGCAATCACCTACAGCTTAGGACCACCAGAAAGACTACTACCCCCTCTTGTGTGCTATCATCTGCACCGAAAGAATCATGGGCTGCTATCACCTACTCTTGGAGGGCTCTAAACTGCTGTCATATGCTGTAGAACTAATCCCTAGAGGCTACAAATCAAAATGGTTGGAATAGACTTCCACTAGCCCCTAAAAACGTTTTTTCCACTTGTATGGGCAAGTTTTGCTAAGCAACAGCCTTCTAATGTCATTTTTCAGCATTATCCAGCTTATTAAATTAATTTTCAAAATAGACTAGCATTAATAAATTAATTAATGACTAGTCTCTAATATAACATCACCACTAACATTAGTGGCCAATAAATTGATCTAGGCCAAAATCTAACACCAGGTACCACCTAGTCCTTAATAGGCATAACTTATTACAACTTTTGCCTTTGGCACCACCTAATATCTCAGGGTCCTAGGTCCCACACTATGAAATAATTGACTTGCACCTCACATGTGCAAGTCACATTAGAACATTTGATCAACTTTCAATCAAATGCTAAGCAAAGTAATAAAATTTCACGTCCTCATGACATATTACCCCCTTGAAATCTCTACAAATCGTCCTTGATTGCATTGCATTGTGCCAAAGGAAAAGCATACTGTACCGGAATTTCCATAAGGCATCATAGTCACAGCATTGGCCGCTATTATCCAACCATGCCATATGCCCCAAACCTGCTGAAATTTTTCAGCCAGCATACACATAACATGAAACTCAACTTAGTCAAAACTGTTGCTAGAAACCCATTGGTTGCATCCATAACTCGTATTTCTCAATTGTTCTGACTTCAAAACCACAATAAAGTATATTCTCAAAATAAACCATGGCTGAAACTATCAATGGCATTTACTAACATGTTATTGTCCATAGAACCAGTTGTAAACCATTGAAAAGTGAGCATAATCTGATCATAAATTGATCGCTTGCTGATCTGAGAATTGATCACAAACTAATTGTAAAATCTAATCAGAAAACTGATCCCCAAAGTAACTATAAATGGTTCTCAAACTGATCAAAATTTGAGCTGAAACTGATCAAAAAAATTTCTCAAACAGAGGCAAAAACTCGTGCCAAACTAATCATAAACTTATGCAAAACTATAGTGTTAGTGCCGGAGTGAAATTCATACTCATCTGCATACATCTCACAATGACTAATACACTCAGTAGTGACATCATTGCCAACATACTGTCAGCACAATAACTTGGATGCATGCTAAATACATCCAAGATCCTCAGCATACGAGAGCTGTCCAAACTGATGGAGTTGAAGTGCTCTCTCTCCTTTAAGCATCAAGCAATGCTCCGGACCTCCGCTCTGCTAAACCTGACTAAGCTCGAAAACCCAAGTCGGCACTAATTGAAAGACATCTCAATAAAGTTGCAAAAGCTAAGGATGGTCTACCAAGTCATCCTCTTCCAACCACTCTGCATCTATTGGTGAAACAATACTGAAGCTTCACCAAGAAGCATATGGAAACTTTCCCTCTAACTTTACTTGTCTCGAAACCTCCACTAGGTTATAGGCCTTTCTTCCCCTTAAGCATTGTGATACTTTAGACTTTCGCATTGCTACAATCCAACTTAACTAATATTCAACATTGCATCCAATTGATTAGCCCCTCATGTGTATGTGGCATGCTAGGAGCAAAAGATGCATTTAGAACTATTCTTGTTTGCATACTTTGGACCATTGAAATGTAACTGTACATGGGAATGCATACTACCAGCCATACCAAGATACATTTTCCTATACAATGCATACATTACTAGCTGTATTTTTTCTCATAATCAGCACTATACAAAGCATTTGCATGGCCAGCATTAACACCACGAATCCCATGTTGTGCTAAGAAATGCACTTAGCCACTTAAACACCGCCAAAACATGCTTATTTTAGGCTTATTTTAGCCAAAACCCTAAAAAGGGGAGCGGATCGAGAAAGTTAAGTAGGAGAGGATCTAGAACCCTAATTTTCTATAAATTGGCAGCCAGTCCTCCACTCTTTTACAATCTCGTTTTTGCAGGTTTCAGGTGTTACCAGCTTGCTGCCCACACCTGGGTCATGGAGGACATCTCAGCCCTTCCTGTCCATCATTGTTCCCTACAATCTGGCGCCTCTTTCCAGCCCTCCACACACTAATTGCTGTTGTTTCTGCCTAGCAATTGACTGCTGTTCATCTGCACTGCTATCTTACAACCTGCCATGCCAGCAAACTGCTGCGTTTGCAGGCTCCAACTACCGCCCTGACAGTTTTCTCTCTCTTGTCTACAGTCCTGCAGTCTTTCACTCTCCTGCAGGCTGTCCTGCCTGCATTTTCAGTCTTTCTCTCTCCTACAGGCTCCGTTTTTAGTCTTTCTCTCTCATGTAAGCTGTCCTACCTGCGTTTTCAGTCTTTCTCTCTCCTGCAAGCTCCATTTTTACTGTAAGCTGTCTTACCTGCGTTTTTAGTCTTTCTCTCTCCTGCAAGCTTCATTTTTAGTCTTTCTCTCTCCTCACTACTATCTGCATCAGATCCAGCTTCTCACTGCTGCGTTTGCTGGTATTCGACATCCGAAGGTTGCTTTGCTGCGATTCGGGATCCGTTCGGAGTACGACACACTCTCCAGCTCATTATCCCTGCCCTGATCCTAGAGATACAGGAGTTCGAGGTTCAGTATTCATTCACTGCATAGTGTGTTTGCTGCATGAGCATCGTATTATTAGTAGTCGTATCATTTCATTTATTCACTATGTTCATTGTCTCTGAGTTACTCTAACCCTAACCCTAACTGTGTTCTTTTTATCAATCTGTGCTTTGTCGTACGGTTTTTGATTATGTTTCTGTGTTAGGGTATTTTTCTTTACATCCCAAACACAGTAGGTTGCATATATGCATTGCCAAACTTGCCACTTTGTGCCCCAACATCACGCCAACATACTTATACATAGGGTTATACATATTACCAGCCATACCTGAATACATTGGGCCTCACCATGCATTGGTTGCTACATATGATAAGAAGTTCTGTCATACATCCCCGTATGAGGTCCCTAACCCACCATAGCATGGAAACTAATGCCACCACCAAAGTAACCTGGCCACCCCACAATTGCATAAATGCCTTATTATCCAAAAAACATTGGATTAGCACTTCCAAGTTGGCCTTGCATATGCATCGATTGCCCCACTAGCATCATTTGCTTATACTCACTATCCATATTTGAAACATCATGCTGCTATATTGGCTCTTCCTTCGAAGCATCTTGCTATTCCCAAGCTACCTTTGCTGCCCTCAAAAGCGCATGAGTTGAGCATCATTTGCCAATTGCATAAACATGTTAGCTGTTGTCCTCAGCTAATCTTTAAACTAGTCATCAAATTCCTCTTCCTCTTAAAGATCATGCATTGCATTTTTCCCAACACCGTGTGAATTTTCAAATCGAGAGACATCATCCTTGCTCAATCCCATCTCACTATCTCAAGACATTCTTGTTGTAATGCTCAATTGAATACAATTACAGCACTAGAGTAAAGCTTCTGACCTTTAATCAAGGGACTTGGGTCCACTAAGTCAAGAGAATTAATGATATCTTGACAATGAAACCATGAATCCAACCTTCCTTCTCAGATAGGGTGGTAAATAACCTAATTTAACACTAATTACAACAAGCATAAAATTCACATAGATTGAAAATGCAAATATTACCACTTTAATCTTGGACAATGGACAATCTGTTGGCCTTTAACTTTTATTGCAAATGGATGGAATACAGCTGAGACCCTCTAAGCTTTTCCGCTAATCCAAATGCCCCTTGCTATCATAAATGACCAACAAGCCTCCAAACCAATTTGCCCCTTGATTTGTTCAGGGATTGGTCTTCAACTTGCTCCTTAAAACACAAATTCAATCCCAATTCTAATATTGATTGGTGGGCCTCTTGAACCTCCTTGAAATTCCTCAATTTCAACTACTAAAATTCAAGTCTTAGGCCCTCAATTCTGATCACACATCCCGAGACAGGCTATCAAAACCCTAATTTCTACTGTAAATCAGGGTTCATGGCAAAGATTGATTGAAATCTCTTCCTCTAATGGCTCAAACTGCTCGAAAATGCTGAGATAACTTGAGAGATGGCTAGGGGATAAGAGAGAATGCTATAGAGAGAGAAATTTCAGAGTTTCATTGCGAGAAATTTTGAAAAATTGTTATTGTCCTACTCAAACAGCCATGGAAGCAATCACCTACAGCTTAAGATCACAACAAAGACTACTACCCCCTCGTGTGCTGTCATCTATACCAGAAGAATCGTGGGCTGTTGTCGCCTACTCTTGGAGGGCTCCAAACTGCTATCACATGTTGTAGAATTGATCCCTAATGGCTACAAATCACATCAGCAACCCCTCTTTGCTCTCTTAACAGTCTCCTCTCTCACAATGGTTGAAATAGACTTCCAACAATCCCTAAAAACGTTTTTCCCACTTGCAAGTTTTTCCAAGTGGCAATCTTCTAATCCCATTTTCCAACGTTATCCAACTTATTAAATTGATTTTCAGAATATTAATTTTGAAAATTAAGTGAATAATTATTTTAGTGCTCAAAAAAATCAATTTCACTAACCAATAATTACATTGGCTAGGCCAATTTGTTTTCCAAGTATCCCTAAGCAATTATTGCCCCTTAGATCGGCATTAATTAATTAACCAATGCCTAGTAAAAGATAAAAACTTTTAGCAGTTCCCTACCAACGTGCCGCTGCCCTATCCCCTGCCATCGTAACACCGTCGAACTCCCCCCTGTTGACTGGCGTCACGGCCCCCCATCCCTCTCGCCTGCCTCTCGCCATCGCGCTGCCCCCCCTTCTCGCCATCAAGCTAAGCCTCCCCTTCCTCGCCATCACGTTTAGCCCCTGTATCCCTTCCTCCTCACCATCACGTTTAGCCCCTGTGTCCCTTCCTCCTCACCATCACGCTGCCCCCCCTGTGCATCCCCTCCCCCACCATGTGGTTCCTACTGTCTACATCCCCATTGTGCCGCCTCCTAGAACCCCCCCCCCCAGCCTACACCCTGTTCACATTGTGGCTCCACTCGCTTGCAACCCATTCGCGTTACCCCCCCCCCAATCCCCGCCCTGGTATCTCCCTCGCGCTACCCCCAGGCGGATAATCCAGGCCCACCACACTACGCGACACCACTTTGACCCCCAAGCACTTATTAGCCTTTACCCTGCGGTTCCAAGCCCCCCCACCCATGCAGCTCCAACCTGACATAATCACCCGTGGCGCCCGGTGCCTCCACTGCCGTCAGAAAATAGACCCCCCATCCTCGCTATCACACCTCTCCCCCCCCCCCCTCCCCGAGTTGCTACCTCCACTTGCAACAACACTCCTCTTTTGGCAGTACAGCAGTGTGATTGGTATGTTCTCAGAAGGGACACACGATGGAAACCTCTGGTCAGAGGCTCATGCATTCTGCGAGTGTCCCCCAGTCAAATACCTTGCGTGTAGTCCTCTCTTTGAGGAACAGCTCTTAGCAGTCCGTGCCACAGAGCTGGAGCTAAAAGAAACAATGATCTTCGGTCAAGTCATAGGACACTCCCCATCCAGGGCTCAACTTTGGGATTGGCTTCACTCCACGCTACGCATCGGCACGGCGCAGATCATGGAGGCGATTCTCATGGGGCAAGGGATCTTCATGGTACGACTCACCTCGACAGACACAGCCCATGAGATAGTGGCCAGTTCACCCTATGCCTCTTGAGCTTGTGCTCCTGTAGAAGTAAGATGTCGATCCGTTCGGCAAGGGCAGGCTGCAGCTCTTGCCGAACAATCAACTTCCTAGAACCATGTGCTCCACTATAGTGGAGGCTATTCACATTCCAAGATGCAAGATGTAAACTCATGGGAGTGGGACAGCCTCCTGGGCGCGGAAGGGAGACACGATGTGCATGGAGTTTTTCCAGGTGTACCAGCCCCACACCTCAAGAGAGCAAATACACAGTCTTCAGGATAAGTATGGGAGGACTCGTTCTAGCCCAGACGAGGTGATGGAGATTGCCACTGACTACTACAGATGCCCTTTCCAGCAAGAGACAACCTCAGCTAGAGGACAGCAATGTAGACAGCAGGTCTATAACCACATCCCATCCCTCATCACAGAGGAGATGGGACACTCCCTCCTAGCCCCCTTCACAGAGAAGGAACTAGAGGAGGCTTTCCATACACAGGACGGCAAAAATGCCCGAGAGAGGATGGACTCTCTAAGGCCTTCTTCACTACCTACTGGGAGGTGGTGAAGGACCCCTTACTGCTAACCTTCCAGGACATTTTCACTTCTGGACGGATGCCAGAGAGTCTTTCAGCAGGTCTTATCAATCTCCTCCCTAAAGGGGGAGACCGGTTGGAGCTATCCCAGTGGAGACCGATCACCTTGTTGTCAGTGGCCTATAAGGCACTGGCAAAGATGACTGGTAGGAAACTCCGCCTTGTGCTTCCAGACATCATTCATGACACACAGACAGGCTTTGTCCAGGATAGGAGCATCCTAGACAATATCTTCACCTTCTTCGAGGTGACAAAGTGGGCCCAGCACAGTGGTCAAGGATTGGCTATACTACTCCTGGATTTCGAGAAAGCCAATGACAGGGTGGACTGGGACTTCTTAGAGGGCACTATGGTGAGGTTGGGCTTTCCCCAAGCATGGATCCGTGGAGTCTCTGCACTTTACAGATCGACCACCAACAGGGTTCTCATAGATGGCAGGCGAGGCGAGGAGTTTCGACTCGAGAGATCGGTCCGGCAGAGGAGTTGAGTTGAGAAGAAGGGAGATAGATGCAACAATATCTCAGGAGTGGCTTGCCCCCCCCCCGAGATAAGAGCCGATAGAGCCCGGGGAGGTATGGGCCGCTAGGTTTCACCAGCAAGTATCCCCCTACAGTTGGCAGATAGAGTGGGACTCCGGAGGAGCCCCACATGGTACTTTTTTCACCGTGCAGGAGGGGGGCGTCTGGCCTTTGACAAAGGGCAGCAGGATGAGGGGATAGTTGTCTTTTCATGGAGGAGGATTCGGGTGGTTGGCCTTCAGGGGAAGACATGGCGGCTGGACCCTTATGTCTTCTGGGAGGAGCTCAGGGAGTGGCACCTCTCGATTTGGAGGGCAAGCCACTTGATAAGCCGGAGTGGGATCCGGGAGAGTGGCTACGGCCGGCCACTGTGGTCGCCAAGAAGCTACCGAGGTTCCTGGAGTACACAACCAGGATTGGCAAACACATACTGATGCAAGAGGACATGGATTGGGCATTGTGGTGCAGCAGGCATTGGGCGGAGCACAACATCTCAGAGGCTTTCCGACGGACCTTCTGGCGCCTCCTATGGGATAGCTAGAGGCCAAGGAGGTATCGTATTTCTTATGGCTTACGGCACATGGAGGCCTAGCAGTGGAGAGTTAATTAGCCCAGATGCAAAAGCAGGGAGATTGTAAACGCTACACACCAGCACCTCTAGATTCTCCAAAGCACTGCCTTTGGTGTGTGAGGCAGCACAACTCGTGTGGAGAGGAGCATGCCGCATCTTCCACCATATAGCACCCAGCCTTGGATATATCTCATGGGGAGCTTTCTGCTAGCAGGCAGTCAGCCAGGACCGTCACCTTCTTATGAGGCTGGGATACAAGACACGATATTCATTATTGAGACAAGGTCGCGCGTAGTGGTCAATTTGGAGGCTCTACCCATCCGCCAAGTACTGGAGCCCACAGCAGACCACTCTGAGCTATGGGAGATTATAGGAAGTCTTATTGAATAGCATATCTGGAAGGTGCAGTGTCAAGAGGTTTTGGGCGGGTAGAGACTTTCAGTACAGGAGACTTTAGCAGAGCTTTGGGCCTCCATCATCCACTCCCTCCGGCAGCCGATGGGACCAGATGCAAGGCGAGTCTCGAGCTCAACAGAAGCTTCGTTTTCATTTCATGTGCACTTGGGGCGGCCAGGACCTATTTTTCATGATGCAGGCAAGCAGCCCCAGATAGTGATACACCCTCTCCATGGCTTCTAGCCCCCATCTCCCCCTAGACCACCTTGAGAGGCTTGTATACTTGATATATCTGTGACTCTGCATCAACTCCACCTAGTCTGTTGCACATGAGCACTTCCTTGTATTTCGATTTTTTTCTGAAGTAATATGATTAGCCACACTTTATTTGCAAACAAAAAAAACAATGCCTAGTATCTAATGTCACCACTAACATTAGTGGCCAATAAATTGGTCTAGGTCAAAATTTGATATTGTGTACCACCTAGTACCTGACAAACATAACTTATTACAACTTTTGCCTTTGGCATCAACTGATATCACATGATCTTAGGTCCCACACTATAAAACAATTGGCTTGCACCTAACATGTGTAAGTCACATTAACACATTTCATTAACTTCTATTCAAATGCTAAGCAAAGTAATAAAATTTCATATCCTCATGAAATTAGTAATAGCAATAGTAGTTCCATTAGTAAAATTGTTTATAATCTGCATGACCTTTCGAAAGCTACTACGCATATAAATGACCAATAAAATTACAATTTTATTCAACAATGGTTCTACTCATAATCTTATTTTTTTCTTGTTTGGTACAAAAACTACGACTACACATAATATCCACTGACTGAAATTATCATGTCCAATATGCAGAGGGCTTTATGATGAATTGCTAAAATGCATCGTATTAAACAACTTGAACCTTTCGATCCAATAGTACCATCAAATCATGGACTTCTGACATATAAGACTTGACCATGTTGATGTCATTCTTGGCATACCATGATTCTTTGATAAATACTCTTCCATATATATTGATTAATTTTTATTAATAATAATCTTAATTTTTTACCAAGGATGGATAACCTCATAGATAAGCTTTATGATATGCGGTATTTCAACAAAATCCATCTCAGGTCTAGATACCATCAAATACAGATAGCTTCCGAGGATGTCCCAAAAACTATATTTCGAAGATAATATGAACATTATTAACTTTTTGTCCTACCTTTTTGGATTAACCAATGCTCCCATAACTTTCCAACAGATAATGAATGACTTATTTCGTTCGTACCTTGAAAAGTGGACAATCATTTTCCTTGACGACATTCATATTTATAATAAGTCGTTGGAGGAACATGCCAAAAACTTGTGAATCGTCTTACATCTCTTAAGACAAGAGCAATTGTTTACTAAACTATCCAAGTGCAAATTCTTTTGTACAAAGCGCTTATACCTTGGTCATGTCATCTCGATTGATGGCATTCAAATTGATCCCGAAAATGTGTAAGTAGTGCTCAATTGGCCTATTCCAAGAACCATAAGGCAAGTAAAATATTTTGTAGGTTTTATTGGGCTTTTTCGAAAACTTATAAAGGACTATGCTCATATTGCTAAACCTTGGACACAATTGCTTAAGGGTATCCAAAGCAAGAAGAAACACGTTAGTCCACCAGTTGTTTAGACTAGTGAGCTTAACCAATGTTTTCAAACATTGAAATGACTTGTTTACCACTGCACCGATGTTGCAGATTATCAATTCAAATAATCCTTTTGAGATTCATACGGATGCAAGCAGCTATGCTTTAGGTGTTATCATCTATCAAGATGGCTGACCTATCACATTCGAGAGCCGTAAGCTCATCGATGCCCAATCACGTTATATCACCTCAGAGAAGGAATTATTGGCAATTATCCATGTGCTTAAAGTATGACATCAATATTTGTACGGCACCTAGTTTATTATTTGGACAGGCACCATTCATTGAAATACCTATGCGAGCAACCCAATCTCCGTGGCCGCAAGGCGAAATAGACAAAGCTTATGCAAGAGTTTGACTTTGAAATTTACTATAGGAAGGATGCAACTAATATGGTTACTAATACTCTTAGTCACATTCCTGAAGTCAACGTCTTGTCTTTCTCTGAAATTTCCACTGATTTCTATCTTTCTCTCAAAGGGCATTGCCAAAACGATCTTCACTTTAGTAAGATCTGGCAACTAGTTCAAGAGGGACATGGTAGCTCAAGAAGCTTTGGAGGTCTAAATGCCCAAAAGCTAGCTATTGAGAGAAAGATAGCCAAAAAGTATTCCATTCATAATGGATTGCCAATTTAATTTTCCAAATTCAGCATCCAATCATAGGGCAAATCCATATCAATGATTAGAGTTTGTGGACCTACAAGTTTACACATCTGAGTTACTTTAAGTTGACAATGAATTGATGTGCATTGGTCTCTAAGACTGTTGGACAATCAGGGTTAAGGCCTTGTTTGGCAAATCAGATCAATTTGGGATTGAGATTTGTATGAATTCCTCATTGATTCCAATGTGGCTGCAGTGGCAAACCATGCATGCACTTTTCAACATCACATTGGTCAACATTGGAGTGATTGCAGCTTTGTATGCTTGAAGAAACATTGGTTTAAGTGTAATTGTGACTAATTTAAAGCTCATTGGTCAAGGTTGGAGAGAGCAATTGGAGCGAATTCGGTCCATTGAAGAGCGAGACATGCGAGGAATCATTAGCAAAAAGAGTGCTACCCAATGACGGCCGTGTTGATTGCATGGTTAGGTTACAAATTGTTTGTATAGAGACTCATCTTCAACATTAAAGAAATACCATAAGGGGCTCTCATCTTGAGGGTCAATCTAGTGTCATCTAATGTGCAAGAGCGCTCTAGCTCTTTCGTGTCATTTTCTTTCTTTGCTGAATTAAATAGTGTATGTGTTTTAAGGTTATGTTCACTATCCTATAGATTAGATCTACAAGCCGTTTTCAAATGCCCTAGCTGCTTTGGGATGGGACGCTTCGGGATATTATGGGCTAAGCTATGCTTGTAGTCCCTTTTTGGTTCCAATTTGGGCATGAGAGGGGGTGTTAAGATAAAGACGATGCACTACACACATTAGCTTATTAAAACAACCCCTAAACTCAAAGATTACCAAAGTTTTTGAGTCACATCAACCAAAACCCTAATTTTGGGAAGATCCACATCTATAAATAGAAGCTGCCTGTACCACTCAATTCATCCCTTCTCTTGCAAGTCATCACTCTTCTTGCCGATTTCACCATCAGCTCCATCTTCCACCTCCTGTCCAACCTTCGTAACTACTACCACATCATCAACAGCCCTTGGAGCCATGTCCACTATTGCTGCCTACTAACTCCAACTATTAGAGAGAACAATTTCTACCTCTCCTAACAGAAGTGTTTACTGACTAAGCAGGCCACCCTACTGCCCAACCACTTCTAGTGCATGCTGCAGCTTGCATTTACTGCAATGCAAGCCCAATCAACATCAGCCTCACCTTCTACAACTATCACTCAACCTCCTACTGCTACCCATGATCAGCTATCTTCACATTCAAGTGGTTACATTGCTGCATTTACTAGTTCCAACCCTAAAGACTACTCTGCCTTTTAGTTTCCAGACTACTGCCCTTCCACTTTCAGCATCATCAGCTTAAACTAGTGGTTATAAACCTCAGAATCCATCTCCAGTGGAGATCCCTCTAACTACTCCAATTGCTCTGCCTTTGAGCATCTATACACTCTTTTAATTCGTTTGCAGTATTGAGGCATCGAGGAGATTCTATGTGATACCCCTCCCTCCACTCCCTCTTCTACTTAGGTTCTAGAGGCCACCTCCGGGAGCTCCCTAGCTTCTATTCCATCAAAGCCCCAAATAACTTCTTCATATGGCACTTTGGAGGCTGTGATCCATGAGTTTCTTAATTCCCTATGTCTCACCAAGGGGGATTCTAAGGCGGCTCATCTTTCTTCTTCCTTAGTGCAAAAACCCATTCCTTCAACTTCAGAGGGGGTCCTGCTGTTCTTCACACACCCTTTACTCTCTTGGGGTGGTTGACATCTCCATGCCATTGTTGAGAAACCACTTCTTCAGTTTACACACTTCATTTAGGGTTTCGCACTAACAGCCCCAAAAAGGGCTGATGTCCACATTTTGGTCACTTTTTCAATGGGCGCCCACACAATGGTGCACCACCCTAGACAGCTTATACCTATAAATAGACAGTCACTTCATTCATTCTATACCACCTCATGCATTCTTTATCCCTCTTCCTCCATCACTCCCACTCTTCGCTCCACTGCAACCCATACCCCTACTAGAGGACATCACAGTTCGTGGTCGCCCTTCCTCTTCTCCTTCAAGCACCCTAAGTGATGTCTACATTTGGAGGCTCTACCCTCTTGGCATCATCATCAAACTATTGGTGATAGCACTCCTACCTTGGTGTCAGTCCTCCATAGTTGGCGACCTCTTCCACTCCCTTCAAGCCTCTCTAGATTTGCATTTGGCTACCTGGAGTCCTTCTCTACATCTGGTATCACCTTCCCCACCCTAATGTCGGCATCTTCTTGCCTGGCGTCACCCCACATCTGGGGTCAATTTCTACAGCTCTGCATACTTGCATTTTTGGATTAACCCCCTTCACAAGTTGCAGTTACCCTCCTGGTGCCTATCCCTTCATTTTGTGTCGTCATCCATCCCTTGGCGTCAACATTTGGGCTACTCTCCATACATTTGACAACTCCCCACACTTTGGGATTTATGTTTTGCTGCCCAGGCTACTCCCCGGCATTTGAGGACTGGGGTTCTCACTCCCTTGACAGCTGGTGATCATCCTCTTCATCTTTGACAGCATCAAAGAATTGCAATCTGCTCCCTCGACAACTATCCTTCACCTTCCTGTGATTAGTTCCATAGCCCACTACCCAAAGGACTACATTTCACACCCCTCACTGTGCAAATTCCCACAGGTACTACCGCTTGAATCAAACAGGACAGTGCAGTTATCTTTTGAGCATCAGCTCTATTGTATCAGCTTTCTTCTCATAGCATGATTCAGTGTATCATCACCATATTCTTGTATTTCTAAGTTTCTCTTCTCTCTCAGTGTTTGCCATGCACAGTGTTTCTCCCCGCAAACCCTATGGTCTCTCAAGTCTCTTTGTTGTTTTCTTAACACAGTATCAGAGCCATAAGTGCTTAGTGAGCCATGAAGAACCTGTGCATCACAAAAGGCAAAGACAAGTTGCAGATTTAGTATCATCTATTGATTTCCCCCTTCACTTCCACTACATCACCAGGAGACAAAGATACCCTCTCCCACCCACCCTTCTTTTTACAAGTTGGCATTTCGGTACTATGACTTCTCCATAGGCAAATGGACAAACCACTAGGTACTTCTCTTTTGGTATCACTAGAACCCCCACCAATGCTTGCCGACATGGACATTTGCTCCCTACACCCCCGAAGTATATGTGTCTACCCCCAAGCACTCGTTGTGCCACCTCTCCCTTCAAGGCCACAGAGTTTCTTCTACATTGACTTTCAGATTTTTTTGCTCAAGGCAATAAAACGCATTCAATGTGCACTAAGCCCTTCCGAGCCATAGGAGGATCGACTAGTACCACATCCTCCTCGTGACCACCGCAATGCCCTATGAAGGTTGCTTCTAGTTCTTCTAGGATTTTAGGAATGCCACCTTGACAACCTGCAGTTCTACAATCTGCTCCACCGAGAGAGAGAGAGATTGTTGAATATTGTCCCTTCAGCAATCCACTCCTTTGGAGAAAGTGGTTGTTTGACACCTTCCATTACTTTGGCTCCGCAATCCACTCCCTTGAGAGACATTGACTGTTTCCCATCAGCATGACCCTCACCTTTCCCCGCCCTCCACTACTCAAATTCAAGAGGCCACCTCTAGGAGTTCTTTGACATCTTCTACATCCCAAATACCTTCTTCGATATGACTTGCAACACTTCATCATTCGATGATTCCAAGTCCATGATCCATAAGTTTTTAGACCCCCTCTCTCTCGTAGAGGGGGATTCAAAGGAGGATGTACTCTTTTTGCCCTCCGAGAGAGCTCCTACTTCTTTGGCTTCAGAGGGGGCCCCTGTGTCTCCACCCTCAAGGGAGGCACCTACTCATCATGAAGTTCGTGTCGCCCACCATTTACTCTTTGGGAATGGCTATCTTCAAATAGTCATTTCTCCTATTAATGCCTACGATCTTCAAGTATTGCCTAGATTGGGGCCTTTGAGGTTCAACCGTGACTTGGTGATAGGGCCTTTGAATTCCTTCCAACACAAAGCTACAGAGCTAGTGGCTTCTCTCCCAAGATGAAGTCATGTTTTACAGTTCATCCCCTCTGTTGTTCCTTACTATGGATCACCTTTGAGGTGGAAATCTTGGATCTCCGCGCTCCTCTACATCTTCTTCTTATCTCTCTTTGCTTCTCTTTCTTCATCTCTTTTTGGGCCTGGGGGGGGTATTGAGAAACCACTTCTTCAGTTTACACATTTCATTTAGGGTTTCGCACTAACAAACCCAAAAAGAGCTAGCGTCCACATTTTGGTCACTTTTTAAGTAGACACCCACAGAGTGATGCACCACCTAGATAGCTTATGTCTACAAATAGGCAGTCACTTGATTCATTCTATACCACCTCTGTCATTCTTCACCCCTAAAACCAACCTTCCTCCTTGGAAAGGGGGGTAATTCCCTAATTACGCACTTAACTACAGCAATTGACAAATGAATATAACTTAAAGTGCACAAATTACCTTAATAATCTCGGACATTGGACACCCTATTGGCCCAAAAACTAGCATCCCTTTCAATATTTCTTTAGCTTGATTGCTAATGGAATGAGTACACGCTGAGATTCTCAATCTCCTTTGCTGTTCCAAAAAACCTCTTTGTTGTAGCAACAATCAACAATCAATTCAAGCCAATTGCCCCTTGATTTTTCCTAAGCCTCTTCTTGCCTGGCGTCACCCCACATCTGGTGTCATTGTCTACAACCCTAAATGCCTGTGTTTTTTGGGTTAACAAGCCTTCACAAGCTACATTTACCCTCCTGGTGTCTGTCCCTTCATCTAGCATCATCATCCATCCCTTGGCGTTAGCATCTGGGCTGCTCTCCCTGCGTTCCACAATTATGATAACACTCTGGGATTTGCATTTTGCTGCCCAAGCTACTCCCCGGCATTTGAGGACTACAATTTACTCCCTCGACAGATAGTGATCATCTTCATCTCTGACGGCATTTGAGGACTGCGATTTGCTCCCTCAATAGCTGTTCTTCACCTTCAACACCAGATGCCTGTGTTTTTTGGGTTAACAAGCCTTCACAAGCTATATTTACCCTCCTGGTGTCTGTCCCTTCATCTAGCATCATCATCCATCCCTTGGCGTTAGCATCTAGGCTGCTCTCCTTGCATTCGACAATTATGATAACACTCTGGGATTTGCATTTTGCTGCCCAGGCTACTCCCCGGCATTTAAGGACTACAATTTACTCCCTCGACAATTAGTGATCATCTTCTTTATCTCTGACAGCATCTGAGGACTGCGGTTTGCTCCCTCAACAGCTGTCCTTCACCTTCAAGTGATTCCTTCGATAGCGAACTGCCCAAGGATTTTGCTCCCCTCACTATGGAAATTCCCACAGGTGCTACCGCCTAATTCAAACAAGACAATGTAGCTATCTTTTGAGCTTCGACTCCACTATATCAACTTTTCTTCTCATAGCATGATTCAATGTATCATCGCCGTGTTCTTGTGTTTCTGAGTTTCTCCTCTCTCAGTGTTTGCCGTACACACTATGTTTCTCCTCACAAATCCTACTCTCTTTGGTCGCGCTGTCATTTTCTTCTCATAGCATGATTCAATGTATCATCGCTGTGTCCTTGTGTTTCTGAGTTTCTCCTCTCTCAGTGTTTGTTGTACACACTCTATGTTTCTCCTCACAAATCCTACTCTCTTTGGTCGCGCTGTGATTTTCTTAACAAGGTATCAAAGCCAGAGGTGCTCAGTGAGCCATGAAGACTTGTGCATCATAGAAGGCAAAGATAGGTCCATCCACCCTCCCTTTTACAAATTGACAATCCAATACTATGACTTCTCCATAGGTAGATGCACAGACAACTAGGTGCTCCTCTTTCGACATCACCAAAACCCCCACGATGATGCCGACATGAATCTTTGCACCCTACACCCTCGGAGTATATGTATCTACCCCTAGGAGCACTCATTGTACCACCTCTCCCTCCTGAGCCACAATTTTTCTTCTGCACCAACTTTCAGATTTTTATGCTCAAGGCAATAAGACGCATCCAACATGCACTAAGCCTTTTGAGCCACAAGAGGATCGACTAGTACCACGATCTCCTTGCGACCACCGCAACATGCTACAAAAGTTGCTTCTACTTCTTCTAGGGTTTCACGAATGCCGCCTTGACAACCCGCGGTTTTATAGTCCGCCCCACCAAGAGACAATGATTGTTGGATACTGTCCCCTTAACAACACTCCTTCGCAAGGCAATGGCTTTTCAACACCTTCCATTACTTCAACTCCACAGTCCACTCCATTGAGAGACATCAACTGTTACCCACCCTTGGCTCAACATGAGTCACCTTTCCCCACCCTCCACTAGAATCACCTCTAGGAGTTCTTCAACATCTTCGACACCCCAAATACCTTCTTCGACACAACCGGCAATACTTCCGTCGTCATTCAATGATTCCAAGTTCGTCATTCACGAGTTTTTAGATTCCCTTTCTCTCACACAAGGGGATTCAGAGGGGGATGTACTATTTTTGCCCTCCAAGGGGGCTTATACTTCTTTGATTCTAGAGGGGGCCCCTACGTCTCCACCCTCAGAGAGGTCACCTATTGATCATGAAGTTTGTCACCCGCCATTTACTCTTTGGGGATGGCTATCTTTGCCCTCCCTTCCCTCAGCCCTTTCAACACATCAAATCTCGAATGACAATTGCTTTTCCTACCTCACCAATGTGAAATCCTCTTGTCACCGATTTCTATCGTGCCCTTTAGCCTGAGAATCTGGGCCCTCTTGTCACCCAAAATGCTTTTATTTTTTAATTCACTTTTGGTGTTCAAAGACATCTTGCTAGGCTGAAGGGTCTCCTACATTGGCAGCCAGATCTTATTCGGCATTCTAATCTCCTTTACAAGTAGGACTTGGTTCCTTGGCATATAGCAATCTCTACTGCTTCTTTACAATGACTTTTGTACTCTTTAGTCATGTGAGTTTTGTCCTCTTTTAGTCATTTGATATATTATAATTACTCATTACGAGAGAGAGAGAAAGAGAGAGAGAGAGAGAGAGAGAGACAGCAGTCCCAAACTAAGCCCAAAAGGTCCTTGTCAAGAGTTCACACATAGTGTAAGAGACAGCTGATCACAAAATGACTGTTGCACAGAGAGAAAATAGATCAAACAGGTGACAGCAGATCAAATACAGCCAGGGGATGATCAATCACACAGAAGACAGCCCATAAGCAGCCTGAAATACTGTAGCCCAGCCTGTAGAGGGGCAGAAACCTGTCAACACAAACAAGTGTAGCAAAAACACAAAGTTTGCAAGGGTAAAACCAGGTCGTGCAGCAGTTTAAACATTTTACACGCACCCAGTCATGCTGCAGATGCAGAAAGGGCAAAAACAGGTTGAATTGAGCAAAACACAGTCCCACAGGAGAAAACAGGCCGATTTGACTGCTGGAAGGGTCTTGCAGGCTGTAGAAGCAATCGCAGCAGACAAGGAAGAGGAGATCAGCAGTAGAAGATGTGAAACATAGACCTGCAGCAGCAAAAAACAGCACCAAGTTCCCAAACATGGATGTCTGATACCATGTTAGATTAGGGTGCAGCAACGGAAGTGTGAGAATCTGCTGTAACAGACTGCACAAACACAAGAGAGAAGAGAAACACTGCAAATAAAGAAAATCTGATATTCAAGAATATTAGGAAAAGCTCGATTTCCAAATCATGAACCTAGTTAGGGACAATGTCGCATTGGACACAAAGCAGTTATAAAGTGTAGAGACATCATTTTAAAAAGTCCTTATACCATAGTAACATGGAATGGGGAACGGGAACGGAGACAAGGACAGGGTCAGGGACGGGGGGACGGCTAAAAGCAAGGAACGGGGATGGGGGGTGGGATGCGGGAGGGAATGGCATTCATAAATAGCATTTGAAAATGTATGCATGTGATGTGGTGGATGGATGTGTGGGCATAGTAATAGGGGATGCCCATTTTGTAGCTTCCTGTCCTAGTCCCATCCCCGTGTTAGAGCCCCCTCTCATGGTAACAGGGGATGGCAATTTATTATTCTTGTCCCCATGGGCCCGTCCCTATTCCCATCCCTATCCCCAAAATTGGTCCCATGTTACTGTGTGGGTGAATGTATACTACCAAAGAACATACTAAAAAACCACCCCCTAAAAGATACTCACTCCCCCCCCCCCAAAAAAAAAAACTGTCAAAAACGTCCCCTAATAGGAGACGGGGTAGGGGACGGCCGGGACAGGGGATGTCCCTGTCCCATTTTGGCGTCCCCATTCGGCTCATCCGTTCGGGATGGCGTTCCCACGTTCCGAGGCCTCAGGACGGCCATTCCCTGTTACTACGCCTTATACTCTTCAAAAAAATAGAAAAACTACTGTGATTTAAGATGAACATAATGTATATAGTACTCCTTTGATTTGTTTACTTGAATTATAAAAGCTTATGGACAATGATGCTTGTGAGGCATATATAATTTGGTGTTTACAAACTGTAAATTTTTTTTTCCTGGTTCAGAAATAGATAAGAATCTTTTCTCTCATGCACGAACAGTAGAAAGACTAAATTGTCTAAATCGTTAGAAGAATTTACACATGTAATTCTAGAGTTCCACTAAAGTTGTGCTTCCCAAGAATATGAAGTCTGTTTTGCCAACATAGACTCACAAAATGGAGAAGCACCAAATGACAGTTCCACTGTTTAAGTTGTGTTGATTTATAAAATGTGGACTCTCCACCTTTGGACATAACCAAGTGCATCTCATGCTAACTCTTGGAGTCAAACAATGGCTTCAAGAGAGCAATTGTTTTCTACACAAAATCTTAAAATAATGGTGTGGGGGATCTTCAAAAGTCCTTTTGGGGATATTTTCCTAATATCTATCAGCTTTCCTACCACTAATCCATTGACGAAGCTACATCAGTCTATAATTCCTAGCCAACACGTATTAAGCAAGCCGGTCCAATCTAGAGTTTTCAAATTTATAACCACGTATTTAGCCAATATAAGACTCACCCTGATTTATAGCACACATAACTCTGTTTATGCAAACCGTAATTTATGAAGTACATTTTTCAAAATACCTGTTCCTCTGACTTCCCAGTCAATCGAGACATTATCTTGGTCAGCTTCACCTTGTGATACATCATTTCTCTGACTTGTAAACCCACATCGATTGCCTAGAATAAGAGTCAAGCTTGACACAAAAGTTAGAATCCAGAAATATGAAATATGCCCCACAATTGATACACTTGTAAGACTTCAACGTGCCACAATCCTGACTTACTGAGCCCTGTGCACCACCAAGAGGTTGGTGAATCATCACTCGGGCATTTGGCATGCAATATCTCTTCCCCTTAGTGCCAGAGGCCAGCAAAAATGCACCCATGGATGCAGCCAGACCAAAGCAAACTGTCGAAACATCTGCTTTACACAACTTGATGGCATCATATATGCCCATCCCTACATACACATAAAGGAAAATGTAAAACTGAGCTTATTTAACTTGACTTACACCGATTAACATTTGGTTTGTAACATTGATAGATGCTCAGGTGCTAAAAACGAAAGAAATGATGCAACTCAACTGCCATACCAGCAGTAACAGAACCACCAGGAGAATTGATAAAGAGCTTGATATCCTTTGTTTGATCCTCTGCATCCAGAAGTAGCAATTGGCTGATGATTACATCAGCTGCGAAGTCGTCTACCTGCAAGTGTTGTCTTTGGGGCTTAATTGTACGGTGGTAATAACAGGACACAAAGCACTGGCATGACTAACACCCAAATACTGATATACGTGTAAAGACTTGCGTTAGCATACAGCATCGAAAGAACAGTTCACAGATAAATTATCAACTAGAACGAAATCCTAAAACGAAGGATGGAGATAACCTGCGAACCGAGAAAGATAATCCGCTGCTTGAGAAGCATGCTGGAAGGATCGAGGTCTTGCAAACGGGTCATGGTGGGGGTGTACGACGCAGACGGGGGCAAGGCCTGCAGGGAGCACCATTGACGATGGTGCCGGTGTTGACGAAGGCTGAGATTGGGAAGGGGCCTTCTCCGCGAAGAAAAGACGCAAGAACATGAGGAAGCAGAGCCAGAGCTTGGCAGCAGAGGGAAAGGGTCAGGGGAGGAGGTGGAGCATACGGGTGGAGCAGATGATGAGCAGGTAGCGCAAGGCATGATGATGGCGAATGATAATCAATGATGGTGGTGCTGTGATAGCACTCAGGGCGCTAGGCTAGTGCTGCTGCAAACAAAATCGCCCCCATTCTTCCCACCAAGCAGTTCGGGATTCGGCACCGCATGTTTGTGTTAGCAACTTGCTCTATTTCACACACACACACACATCAGATCGCAAGCAATTGTAACTCCAATTACAATAAGGTTTTGTGTGGGTTGCGTAAGAAGTTAAGTTCAATTCTCCGGGATGAACCAGTGTGCCCGAATGGGCCGTTACGAGGGCGTCTAGTAATCTGCCACAAACGGCATCTATACTATTAGTTAAGGAGAGGTGGGGGCGGGTGCCACATGGCAGCCCCCCACCTCACCCACAAAAAAGAAAGAGAACACGGGGGCGGGTGCCACACGTCTAGCACCCGCCCCCCCTAAAAATCGTGCCCACCCTGGCGCGAAGCGCCGGGGCGAGTCTAGGTGCGGAGCGCCTAGTCGTACTTTTTCAAAAGCTTTTTATACTTTCCCATGGGGAAAACAATATCATGAAGTTCCACTCAAGAGGCACCGCATACCTTGCTAGTTGCAGTGCCTTGGTAGGTGTGGTTGGGGGTAGGGAGTTGCCAATCCCGACCTCTTTCCCCATGTTTTTCATTGTAGTATTTAACATCTCAAGAGATACCACATAGCTAGCGAGGTGTGGTTGGGGGCAAGGGGCTACCCTTTCCCCCTTGATTTTCCCTATAGTGTCCAACATCATGAGCTTCTCATCAAGAAGCACCACATGCCTACCTAGGTGCCATTAGACCCAAAGGGCTACTGGCCAAGTGTTTAGCATAATGACCTTCTCCTTGGGAGTCATCACATATATGGGCTAGGTGTAGTTAGGGGTAGGGGGCTACCGACCCCTACCATGGGTGGTAGCCCACTACCTCCAATCACACTCAAATAAGTATACGATCCCTCCCTCGCAAAAGCTCATGATAGTGTCATAATTCTCTACTAGCGTTCTTCGTGCGCACAGAACGCTAGGCCACTTCGCGGCAATTTCGCTGTCTCGAAGCGGCAAGCGAAGTATCGCACGGAGACTTCACTCAACAATCCATTTCTCATCTTTCTCTCTCCTCTTTTTCCTCTCTCTCTCTCTCTCTCTTTGCCTTCTATTTTAGTTTATTTTTCTTTTCTCTTGGCTCTCTCTCTCTCTCTTTTTTCTCTCCAGATTTTTCTTCTCTTTCTCTCTCTCTTATTTTATTCTCCCCCCTCTCTCCTCTCTTTTCCTTCTCTCTCCCTCTCTTTTTTTTTCCTTTTTTTATTTTTCTTATCTCTCTCTTTTCATTCTCTTTTTAAATTTTTTAATTTCTTTCTCTCTCTCTCTCTCTCTCTCTCTCTCTTCTCTTTGCTCTTTTCTTCTCTCTCTCTCTCCTCTCTTTTCCTTCTCTCTCTCTTTTTAAATTTTATCTTTTCTCTCTCTATAATTCTCTCTACATGTTTTCTCTCTCTTCTTCTTTTACTTTCTTTCCCTCCCCCCTCAGTCTCTCTTAAAGTATGTAAATTTTATATTTTCCCTATATATGATTCTCTCTTTATGTTTATATTCTCTCTCTCTCTCTCTCTCTCTCTCTCTCTCTCTCTCTCTCTCTCTCTCTCTCTCTCTAAAAATATTTAAATTTTAAAAATAATTTTCTCTTTTCTCTTTTTTTCCATCTCTCTTCCTCTTTTCCTCTTTTTTTTCTTATTCTTCTCTCTCTCTCTCTCAAAAAAAATATTTAAATTTTTTAAAGATTTTTTTCTTTTCTCTTTTTTTCCATCTCTTTTCCTCTTTCTTCTTCTTATTCTTCTCCTCTCTCTCTCTCCCCTCTCCCCTCATTTCCTTCTCTCTCCTCTTTTTTCCTTTTTTTCTTCTCTTTAAATTTTTTATTTTCTCTTTCTTTTAAATGTTATCTTTTCTCTCTCTATAATTCTCTCTGTGTTCAAATTCTCTCTCTTCTTCTTATTTTCTCTCTCTTATTTTCTTCTCTCTGTCTCTGTCCTCTCTCTCTCCTCTCTTTTCCTTTTTTTTCTCTCTCTCTATAATTCTCTCTCTCTGTTCCCTCTCCTCTTCTTTCTTTTTTGCTCTTTGTATATTTCTCTCTCTCTCTCTCTCTCTCTCTCTCTCTCTCTCTCTCTCTCTCTCTATTTTAATTAGAAAGATTAAAGTTTCTCTTTTTTCTTTTCTCTTTCTTTTAAATTTTATCTTTCCTATCTCTATAATTCTCTCTCTATGTTCAAATTCTTTCTCTATAATTCTTCTTCTTATTCTCTCTCTCATTTTCTTCTCTGTCCCTCTCCCCCCTCTCTCCTCTCTTTTCCTTTTTTCTTTTATTCTCTCTCTCTTAAATTTTATATTTCCTCTCTGTAATTCTCTTTCTTTCTTTTAAATTTTATATTTCATCTCTCTATAATTCTCTCATTGTGTTCAAATTCTTTCTTTTCTTCGTCTTATTTTCTCTCTCATTTTCTTCTCTCTGTCTCTCTCCCCTTCTCTCTTCTCTTTTCCTTTTTTTCCTCTCTCTCTCTCTCTATTAAATTTTATATTTCCTCTCTCTATAATTCTCTTTCTCTCTATTCCCCCTCTCTCTCCCTCCCTCCCTCCCTCCCTCTCCTCTTCTCTTTTGCTATTTTGCTCTTCTCTCTCTCTCTCTCTCTCTCTCTCTCTCTCTCTCTCTCTCTCTCTCTCTCTCTCTCTCTCTCCTTATTTTAATTAAACAAAACGTTTATATTAAAAAGTTTAATCTAACAGAGAGAGAGAGAGAAAACCTAGGCCCTATGCATGAGAGAGAGGGGAGAGGGGGAGAAGAAAAATGTTTAATTAAAAAAAGATTATTTTATTTCCTCTTTCTCCCCCTTCTCTCTCCGTCTTCTTCTTTTTATCATTCTTCTTCTTCTTCTTCTCTCTCTCTCTCTCTTTCTTTTATTCTATCTCCTTCTCAAAGTGTGTGAAAAGCTATGTTCAAAAAACTTTAAATTAAAAAAAGCTTTTAAAATGTTTAATTAAATAAAAGTTTAATCTAACACAGAGAGAGAGACTAATTTTGATTTAATTAAAGGAGATCAGAGAGAGAGAGAGAGAACCTAGGCCCTACACGTGAGAGAGAGAGAGAGGGGGAAGGGGGAAAGAATTTAATTAAAAAGGGGATGAGGAAAAGAAAGAGAGAGATTATAAGTGAGAGAGAGGGGAAAGGGTTTTAATTTAAAAAAGGGAAGTCAAATGGGGGGGGGAGGGAAGGCTTTAATGAAAAAAGGGAAGGGAAAGAGAAAATGAGATATTGCACATGAGAAAGAGAGGAGGGGAAGGGGTTTTGATTGAAAAATGAAGGTTTGGAAAAGAGGGTAGGTTCGGGAAGCCCTCTGGAGGTTCGGGGCTTTCCGAACCTATAGCTAAAATAATATAGTAGTAAGATGTGAGAATAATAGTGGGAATTTATCTAAAACTTCTTGCAATTTATCTCATATATGGGCATTCTGAGCTTATGGATATTAGTCAACCACACATGTGGTAGTGAGCCCATCAAGTACGCTACAAACTTCATTAGCTTTGAGATCATGCAACCAATTATGATATGCAACAACATTCTCAAAACAATCCATGCATGTGAAAACTTTCATGGCTACTTACTAAGCCTCAAAAGGGTTTGGTTTGCACCCCCGAAAAAAAAAATCTCCATCATATCAACAAGTGTGCAATCTTTGTCATTATGCTAGAAATTTATGACCTCACTTACATGTGGCATAATAGGCATCAGTGTCTATGTAGGAGAAGGTAGTTGGTGGCCTTGTCCTAAAATTTCCTTCAATATTTTGTTTAAAGTGCAACAATCAAGTCTTTGTCCTATCTTTCTTATTTGTAGCATCTTTTGTGATGTTCCTTCAAAGGAGGACACCCCCCCCGGCCCCAAGCAGCCCCTACCTTCCAAGCTAAATGTGTATTTCCTAATAAGAAGTTACTCATAATGAAGCTACCAAAAGCATATAAAACGAAGTCTCATCTCCTAGCAAGAGGCTTGACATAAATTGGCAACGATATGTTGAGACAATTATCTCTTTCTCCAGGGGCTATGAGCCAAATAAAATTGTAAGGCATAGAATGGTTAGTGATTTGGTTGTAGGGGCCTAAATTTCTATTATGTCTAATCTTATTATGGATCTAAATGATCCGATATTGCTTCAAGTACTTTAGCACATTGAAGATTTTACTCATTCTCAAGAACAACTTCGGGTTAATCTTGCAAGGTACAACTAAAAGTTAAGTAGGAAGTTGATGGGGAGGGTCGCACACAATTCTATTTCTAGGCTCTTACGAAAAAACATAAGAAAGCTATTGTGGTTGTGATTGAGGATGAGAATTAGCAATGGTTTAGTGAGGATGAGTAAATTGCTAGGGAATTTCAACTTTCTTTTTAGCATTGTTGGACTTCAACACCCTCGATTGACCAATGACCATAGTCTGCATCGAGAAGAGAAAAGGGAGCCAAGAACTGCCAAGAAAAAGGAGGATCTACTAGTAGAAGCAAAGCCAAGGAGAAGCTGCAACCTTCACAACACCTACAAAGTATGAATTTATTGCAACACGTTGCCCAAGCATTAAGATTTTAGTACTTATCATCGTTAAATAATTGGGGAACGGTGCATTAATGAAGAGAGGGAGTGTGTATGAGGGGAGTGAGGCACCTAACACCTTGGTTCTCTGATTCCCACCATATATACAAGGGAAGGAAGAGAAGAGAGATTTAAAAAAGGGTGGAAGATGGCTAATTGATTTGTTAATTTTCTAACAATGTTATAAAGATGCATATTCCTTAACCTGGTGCTTTGGTTATTTTGGTCACTCGTGCATATTGCACATGCACCCATGCATTGCACAGTGCACATGTACACATACTCGTGCACTATACTAGTGCACACCACACCATGTACTAAACCCATCATAGTGCACTTAGCCTAGGTCACAACACAATCCTTGACATACTTGTGCACATACAAGTGCCCATGTTTTTCTCTCTCACCTTGACACCCATCATGTTTGCAAGGGAGGGTCAAGGGGTAGTAGGGAGAGGAAGGTGGCACCTTGCAATGCACCCATTGCATCTTCATGCATTACACCCTAGTAAACTTGCCTCATCTTTACACACCAACCCTTATACACATTGCACCAATGCACACCATTGTGTGGCACACTAGCATCTCTTAGTGCACCAGACTAGTACACTTACTGCACTTTGCCTTGTTGCACTACACCTATTATGTTGTCACACTCTTGCACACTAATCTTTGTGCCCTAGTGCACATCACTAGCAATGTGCACACATAGTGCACTATCCCTTACATTGCGCCTTGCATCCTAGTGCACCAATTTCAACCTTGCACACTAGTTCAACCCTAGTGCAATATACATGCACACACTATGCACTAGCCTAGTGTACTAGTGTATATCATCGTGCATTGACCCCATCCTAGTGCACTATACATTGGACACATCATTGCATTCTAGTGCACAAATACCCACACCCTCCTTGCATAACATCTTGCACATAGCTTTACACATAGGCACACACAACTCATTGCTAGGTTAATACCACATTGCATTGTGTACTAGTGCATGTGAATTATGCACTCACCATGCACCATTGCACATGCATTGTGCACCACCATGTGTACTAACATATCTTAATGCACACGCGCATGCACATACCTCATTGCAAGTAGAGTAATGCACACTTATCCACTCATTATTACCACTTTTTCGATAATGATGCGTGAACACACTTAAGACCATCGAGGCACTTTTTTCCCTGGCCTTATACATATGTTTATTCACTTTGAGGGCATACTTAGTCTTGTAACTCTTCTTTGTTGATACCTCTCAATACACTTTGAGTAGTGCTCTCTCAAGCTTCTTTTTCTCGAAGTAGCATACTTGTGTTCCTGTAACTCTAAATCCAACAATTGATATTAGAGCAAGCTTCAACCTCTTGGGTGCAGTTGTCAATACCTTCTATTTGATTTCCTCAAATTAGGACCAGACTTGATGAGCATTCTTAGGTTGATATACACTACAGGAGTGATCTTTAGGGCATCCTCATATTTTTGATTCAGGTTTGTTTTGGCCTCCATTTGCATTGATGCTAGTACTATGTAGGCTATTTCGTCCTTTTGTGTCAAATTTTAGACATCAAATCCATTTCGCAAGTAAGAGCCCTTTCATAGTATGCTATATAGCACAAGTTGGTTTTGTGTATATTTTCCTATATACAACCAACTTTTGAATCAAGTACAGTCAATGGCCATGGTTGGTAATAATGATATATTCCATATGTTGGCTATTGAGGACAAGTTGGATGGAACTAACTATCCACCCCAGTCTTATATCACACGTCATGCATTGGTTGTAAAGGGGCTTTGGAACATTGTACATGGAATTAAAAGACATCCAATTGGTATGTCAAAGCTGGAAATGCAAAAGAAATAATAGAAATAAGTGTTATTGAGGATGCTACATGTTTTGCTCTAGTTAATGCTAGAGCACCACGGCCATCTACTCTTGAGCAGATTCATTGTTGGGATAGTAAAGATACATAGGCTCATCCTTTGATTACATTGTGTGTTAAATGTACCATGATCCCATATATTTGCTCATGTAAGAGATATAAGGATGCTTGGAATATACTTGCATGTTTGTATGAAGGAAGAAATGAGGTTCAAGTTGCTTACCTACGTAAGCAATTAGAGAGTGAGCATATGGGTGAAGATGACTCCACTAATAGTTTTTTGACAAAGGTCAAAGATCCTAAGAAGCATTGAATTGTTGCATATAGTTTACTTGTGTAGACTGCTCTTGATGGTCTTCCTAATTCATATTAGAGTTTTGCATCTACTCTTCATTTGATGATGAAAGGCAATCCAAATGATTTTTCATTGCATGTGTTGGTTTCTATTTTGCTACAAGAACAATAATCTAGGCAAAACATGTCCATTTGTGTGTTGCAAATCAAGCAAGCTTTTGTGGCTAGTTAGAAAGATAAAAGAAAAGCTTCTTTTTCTACTAGCAAGCATAAATTTGTTAATGCTATTTAAACAAAGAAGGTTGACAAGGATGAGAAGAATAATGAGAGTCCAATGTTTTATAGGTATTGTAAGGCAAAATATCATGTCGTGAACTATCCCAAATTGGTTGCAAAAGAGGCTAAGAAAAAAGAGGCTAGAATGGCTATTGCATATGCGTCTCCATCTAAGTTAGAATCTACAAATGTTGTGTAGGATACAGATTGGACATCTAGTACACAATGCAATTATGACTAGTCTTTACATGATTTTTGCATGCCTATTGTGGATATCAATGTATGGTACTTTGACAATGGTGCCATGAAGCATATAACTTATTTATGCAATCTGTTCACTTCTCTCGAGTATGCCCCTAAGGGCAATATTGTGGCATGTGTCAATAAGTCCTCTTATCTAGTTAAAGAAGTTGGAAAATTGTGTTGACAAATGCTTTGTACGTGCTAAAGATTAAGAAGAATTTGATATTAATTTCTATACTCACCAAGATTGGGTTGATTCTGAAGTTTGCTGATGACAGATGTATAGTTCATGATCTCTCTTGTAGTGATACAATCATTGCATCTAGTTCATTATGTCATGGGCTCTATAAGCTCAGTCTCATTATGATAAATGTGTGGAAGACATGGCATGCATAATTGTAGATTCGAAGGCTATTTTAGATTGCAAAACTTTGGCATGCATGTTTTGGTCATCTAAATTTTACTAGTTTGTTGCGCTTTTGCAAAAATTTGATATGGTGTCTTCATTGTCTACTCTTGAGGCACATGGAAAACATATTTATAAAGGTTGCATATTGGGAAAAATGCAACATTCTTCATTTCCATAAGATGGTTCAATGAGAGTTATTTGCAAACTGCAACTTGCGCAAAACAATGTTTATGGTATTTTGTGACTTCATTGATGACTATTCTAGGCATGCATGAGTGTATGTTTTAAAAGTTAAGTTCAATATATTTTTGTGCTTTAAACAAATTTTCAACATGGTGTATGTCTAACAATTTTAATGCATATCTAATTTTGTGTGGGATAAAACACTGATGTATAGTGTCCATACACCACAATAAAACGGTTTAACTGAGAGGAAAACCCATGGAGATGGCATGATGTGTGATTAAGAGTCAACCTTTGGCATATTGTTTTTGGGTTGATATTATTTTATGTGTAGCCTATGTACATAATAATTATCCCACTAAGGCTTTGTAGTCTATCACTCTGCATGGGGCTTGGAATGGAAAAAAGTCATCTATGACTCACTTTTGTATTTTTGCTTGCTTAGCTTATTCATTGATACCAGCGCAACAATGCAACAAGTTGCATGACAAGGCTATGAAATGCATTTTTTGCTGGGTATAGTAATAAAAGCAAAGGTTGTAAATTATACCATCCACAAAATAAGTGTATATTAGTCATGCATGATGTTGTCTTTTTGGAAGATGTTGTTCAGCCCCCCTTACTTATATGAAAGAGACATATGTATGTTCATAGGATATCTATGATACTTTATTACCTCTTTTCAATGGTATGCAATCACATGCAGTGCTAAATGAGGTAGTTATTCAGCCTATGTAGGTTTCTCATGATAACATAGGTTAGCCTATTTTTGATGCAGATGTGATTGATGCACTTCTTGATGAGAAAGTACAGATTGAGTAATCTAGGACTATGCCAAAATGGCTAATGCAAACATTACGTGACAATAAGTTTGATGTATCATTGACTAGTCATACTTGTTTGGGCTCTCATAGTGCCTCTTACACTTCAGATTGTTGTGCATTGACTATTCTAATTTGTGTGATGAGGATGAGCCTGTGACTTTTGAAGAGGTACAAAATACAAAAACTAGATGGTTGTTATGCAATTTTGAGTATGATGTTATTATTAAAAAATGGTAGGTTTTTATGTGATTTGTCTCTTAGCAAGAATTCCATTGGCACCAAGTGGGTTTACAAGAGAAAACACAAACCAGATGATAGTGTTGAGCTCCAAAGCTAAACTTGTGGCAAAGGTTATGCTCAATATAGAAGGGCATTGATTTTGATGAGACCTTTTCTTCCACTCGCCATATGACAACTATTTGTAGCATATGTGCATTAGTAACTTATAACGCTTGAAATGTACATCAATTGGACATCACAATTGCATTTTTGAATGGTGATTTACATGAAGAAGTATATGTTTTTCAATGTTGTGGTTTTATGTAGAAGGGGCAAGAAAACAAAATGTGCAAATTGAAAAACATAAGCACCTTGGGCTTGATATGAGAAGATACATTCATACTTGACTACACATAGTTTTCAAAATACTAGGATCACCTTATGTGTCATAGATGAGGGTGATTTGCCTTTGATCGTTGTGTTTTATATCAATGATATGTTGCTCATCGGTCTTAATAAGACACATATTGCTGATTTTAAGACTGAGTTGAATTCAAATTTTGGTAGTTAGATTTGGGCCTATTGCATCATTATTTGGGCATTCAATTCAAGCAGCACAATAGAGGTATTGTTTTGTGTCAAACAAAGTGTGTGAATTCATTATTGTATATGTTTGGTCTTGAGGACTGCAAGCCTATTGCTACTCCTATGGAAACAAGTTTGAAGTTGATCCTTCATGATGTTGTAGATGTCTTTAATGTTTTTCTCTATCAATAGGCTATTGGATGCTTGATTTATGTGTGCATTACAAGGCCTAACATTTAGTTTGTAGTTTCACTGATGAGCAAGTTTATGCATAGCCTAGACACTAAACATTGGTAGGCAATGAGGTAGATCTTTTGGTACTTGAGTAGTACTCGACACCTTGGGCTATTTTATTCCAACAAGGGTAGATCATTACCACTCTTTTTTGGATTTTGATTGGGATGATTGTTTATGACACTTGTGTACCCACAAGTTGCTTTGCTTCATGCTTGGCAATTCATGCATATTATGATTAAGAAATAGCCCACTATGGACATTTCTAGTTGTAAAGTTGAGTACATGGCATTTTTCATAGCTACAATTGAGTGTGTTTGGCTCCAATGCCTTTTCAATGATTTGTGTTAGACACCTTTTTCACAGCCATAGTTGAGTGTGTTTGGCTCATATGCCTTCTCATTGATTTGATTGTTGGACAGTCATCTACCACCACCATCTTCACTAACAGTCAAAGCACATTGGCAATTGCATGAAATCCAATGTTCCATGCACATACTAAGCACATTGAGAGGTGCACTATCATTATGTTAGGGAGAGACTCTTTGCAAGAGAGATTAATTTGGCCTATGTGCCATCATAGGATAACCTTGCATCTCTTTTCAAAAAGTCTTTGCCTTGTGAGAAGCTTAAATCTATTTGAAAATCTTTGGGTGGTTTACTCCCATTTGTGGCTTGATCCAATCCACTAGATTATGCATGCAAGGATCGTAGTACACTAGGGTCACATACTAGTGTACTAGTGCACTGGTATAATGCACATGCTCTAGGATGTGATGACTTGGGTGAGATATGGTGGTTAGGTGCACCAATGCACACCAAAAGTACATTAGGCGATGCATGTAAGAGGGGTATTGAGTGGCTATGTATGGTTGTGCAAGGCACTAATGTACTCTTTATGTGCACTATGCACTAATGCATTTTGCATATGCATTAGGGTGAATAAGGGTGCCTATTTCAATGATCTATGTGCAAGGCATGTAAGGATGAATGCTATAAGATAGCCTAAGATGGGGTGCACCAGTGCACATGCACATTAGGTCTCGCACACTATGCATGTGTAGTGGTACGTGTGCACTGATATATGCGAACCATGTATGAGTGGGACTTGCTAGTGCACAATGTAGTACACTAGGGTGCAATGATAGAACGAAGTGCATGTTGTGTAGTAGTTAAGAGCACACGTGTCTTATGTGGGTGTAGGGGATATGGGAGGTACACTAATGCACATATTCTTGCACAATGCATGATGGTGTAGATGGGCTAGTGCACATGTGCACTAGGATGTGCGTGCTATGATAATGCAAGTTGAGTGCACTAGTGCATGTGCAACAACGAGCATAGTACAACACTAGTGTGCACTAGGGTGGATAGCATGCACAAGGGTCAACGGATGTGCCCTATGCTCTATGATGTGCAGAGTAGAGTATACAAAGGTAGGTGCATTGAGAGGGTTTAGGATGTGGTGCACTAGTGTATCAATGTATGAGGTGTAGTACACACGTGCAAGGGTAGTGCACTAGTGCATGAGAGTACTATACTAAGGTTGCGCCCATATAGGGTATCCTAGGTGATGAGTACTAGGCTAGGTGGAGGATGAGTGCACTAGTTGGATTGGTGTAAGGATCTGTGGTAGTGCACTATCCTTGAGGCTACTGCACTAGGGTTGGTGTGCAAGGGTAGAGCTAATGTGCTAGTGTACTAAGGTGCAGGCTATAATGCATGATGAGTGCACTAGGGTGATACTAGACAAGGGCACTAGTGGGGGGCTATGGATGGGTGCACTAGTGCACACGTGCATGCGTGTGCACATTGTGTATGTGTATTGTGCTAGTGCACTAGTGTAGTACATTAGGATCAATGGCCAGGTGTTATGTAATGGTGTTTTATGCCCTAGGATAAGTGCAAGGTGGTGTTGTGATCTATGTGTACTACACTAAGGTTGGAACTAGTGCACATAGTGTATGTGTGCTAAGGTGTATTAATGGATTGGGGATAGTACACAATTGTACTGCAAGGTGTCACCTTCCTTGTTCATCCTTTCCCTTGACCCTCCCTCGCAAATAGGGCAAGCATCATGGTAAGAGAGAGAAAATAGAGGCAACAATGAGTGTTGGATTTAGGGTTGTAGGAATGCAAGTACACTTATTGGAGAAGAAGAAGCTTGAGAGAGCACTAAAAGTGTATTAAGAGGAATCAATAGATAAGAGCTACAAGCTAAGTATGCCCTAAAAGTGAATAGGCATATATACAAGGTCGAGGGAAAAAATACCTTTTAAAGAGGGAAAAAATGTGCCCCAGTGATCCCACACCTTAGTACATGCTCTCGAATACATAACCCTCACACACACCCCTCCATCCACATGTAGGCTTTCTAGTTGTTTACATCACTGCATCTAGGCTAGTGTGCATATACCAATGCATGCATACACCCTTGCATATGCCCTAGTATGGCCCCATGCATTAACTTAAGGAAACAACAAATTGGGCATATAAATCTTTGCTTGCAAACTACATAGCATGAACCTACTCACACATTGGCACACAATACCTGCATCTTCACATCTAGTACATGGTAGACCCTGCATTTTGTGCATAGCCTAGTGCACATGTGTACACATGAATGTATACTAGCACACCCCTATTCATGGCCTTATCAATTAAGTTATCCAACTAGTCAATCTAGAGATCACAAGGACCATACCAAGCATGATGGAAAGAATAAAAAATTTGAGAGGAGCCTCACAAACAACTTCTAGACTACAATTGACACTTTCAAGCATGATGGAAAGAATAAAAAATTTGAGAGGAGCTTCACAGACAACTTCCAGACTACAATTGACACTTTCTAGCAATGCTGCTAACTTTGATGTCTCAAGCATGACTCGTGAGGCCATGGAGTAAAAACTCTTATAATTGTTGGAGGAAGGGACAAACACTATGAACTAGTTGTTGTACATTAAAAATGATATTAGACAATAGCTTGTGACTCTCCAAGTAAATATGGATAGTATTTGAAGGATGTTTTTTGAATGCCAAGGTTGCAGGATCCTCACAATATTTGTTATTGAATCTTGTGTAGTGACATCTATTTGACTACATGGATACATTAGACATACACAATGATACTAGAGAATAGCTTGTGACTCTGCAACCAAAGATGGATAGCATTTGAAGGATTTTTTTTTAAATGTCAAGGTGCATGATCCTCACAAGATTTGTTATTGAATCTTGTGTAGTGACATCTATTTGACTACATGGATACATTAGACTCCATTATTGGCTAAGAAGTTGGATACATACTAAATTGAGGATGACCCTTATAGCTTCTCAATAGTTCAAAGAAGTTTGCAAAATGAACAACTATTAGTTAGTTTTATATACACTCCTATGTGTGAACACACCTTAGGTGTATAAGCATGTGTGTTAA
This sequence comes from Lygodium microphyllum, assembly GCF_053477565.2. Classification (NCBI taxonomy): domain Eukaryota; kingdom Viridiplantae; phylum Streptophyta; class Polypodiopsida; order Schizaeales; family Lygodiaceae; genus Lygodium; species Lygodium microphyllum. The sequence continues at coordinate 91,523,460 of NC_141145.1, forward strand.
AGGTGTGAACATGTTTTCCACCTCTTAATATTAAATAAGGGTCAAAGTTTTGGAAAAAACCCTAGTCATATATAATGAGGCCCCACTCGTTGCACTTTCATCAACATATATCACATCAATCTATAAAGCTTGTTGAAAGGTGGAGCAAGAGTGAGAGCACCAACTAAGTAAGAGGAAGCAAGAGTTATGGAGGTTCAAGTAAGAGACATAACAAAAAGATATGTCGGAGCTCTAATAGACCAAAATGTGTGATTTGCCTTCCCTTATTCTATTATCATAAAGAGAATAAAAAATAAAGTGATAGTGATGGATGGTAGCCACCTGTAGTGTATAGGCATGCGAGCATTGTGTACAAAGTAAATGTAGGTAGGTAGGAAACCTTTAAACCCCAACAACCTCGCATTTAAAGGAAAATGTACTCGAGTGAGGAGAGAACAAGAAAAAAAGGGACAAAGTACAATGTGTGCATACAAGTACAGCAGGATGAAGAATAGATCCCATCTCATCCTATGCTCATCATCTTCCTAAGGAAGGCATAACATTCCACTAGGAGACTTCTAATGAGAAAATCTACACAAGTCTCTTTGGTAGAGATCTTGACAACTTCTATCTGCTTGTCCTCAATCACCTCTCTAATGAAGTGATAACAAACCTCAATGTGCCAAATCTTTCCATGAAAGACAACATTACATGCCAATTGGATAGTACTCATAGAGTTTGAATGCAATGTAAGAGTCATAGTCATACCAATTTCTACAACGAGGTGACCTAGCCATAGAATCTCCTTGTAAGCCTAAGCGGTTGTGATGTACTCAGTCTTGGTAGTAGACAAGGTTGTGTATTTCTACACCTTGGACATCCAAGAAATAGCACCACCAACAAAGATGAAGACATAGCTAAAGATGGACTTCCTATTGTTTACATGTCCTACATAATTAGAGTCTATGTAGCTCACAACTCCAGTATCATGGACACCATAACAAATGCACAAACATGTAGTATCCTTAAGTATCTCATGATACCCTTCACGATGTCTCAATATTGCCAAATTAAGTGTTGCCATATAAGAAGCCATAACTACCAATGCAAATGCTACATCAATTCTAGTGGATATCATGACATGCATCAAGTTGCCCACTATGAATGCATAGAGGATCTTGGCCATCTTGGCCTTCTCAACATTTGGGACAATTTGCCTAGCTGACCTTGACATGAGAAGGTAATGAGCAGCTAATAGGCTTACCACCCTACATATGGAATTGCTCGAGTACTCTCTAGATGTACTGCTTCTGTGACAACAAGTAGAGAAATCCCTTAGACCTATTACATGTAATGTGCATACCAAGTATGTGAGAGGCATGTCCAATGTCCTTTGTCTCAAAACTCTTCTTGAGCCGAGTCTTGAAAGCATCTAGCTTAGCATGAGCACTCCCAACAATCAACATATCCTCAACATATAGTACCAAAATGATAAGACTTCCATTATGGGCCTTCTTCATGTAAAGACGCATATCTGTACTACTACGAAAATAACCTTATGAATGCAAAAAGAATCAAACTTGTGATTCGATTCCCTAGGTGTGTACTTAAGTCTAGAGATACTCTTATTAACTTGCACATTAGGTGTTCCTTGCCCTTTTCCACAAAGCCCTTAGGCTATTGCATATCAATATCCTCATGCACGTCACAATGTAAGAAATATGTTTTCACATCCATTTGATAAAACTCTGGATCTAATTGTACAAGGCTAAGACCAAGTGCAAGGTCATCATCTTGACAATAAGGGAGAATATCTCATCAAAGTTAACTCCCATTTCTTATTTAAAACCCTTTGCAACCAAATGGGCCTTGTATGCTAGCTTAGGGTGATTAGGGGTGCTTGTTGTCAACTTATATACCCACTTGCATAGCAATGCATGTTTACCATCTGGCAAGAAAACCAAGTTCCATGTATGATTTTTTTGTAGTGAATCAAACTCTAGACTGCATGGCCCTCTCCCAAGAGTGACTATCACCTTTGTACATAGCCTCCTCATAAGTAAGGGACTCATCAAAATCCATCACCAAGACATAATGCATAGAGGGCTCTAAATGATTAGGAGGATATGAGGGTCTAATAGAGTATCTCAAAAGCAATTATGGGGCTTGTAATCTTGTCCCCTTTGTCTAACATCATGATCCTATACAACAAGTGGATCCTGGACCAGGCATATTATGAGTTTGCTTGCCATATAAAGAATGATCATAAGGATCAAAACATGAGTAATCAAGAGGCTAGAAATACTACAAAATGAGTTAAGACTTACATTCCTTTTAGGGGACATATGCCCAAGATGGTGATGTCAAAGAGATACATGTGGGAGATTGGTTACGGCCAAAACATGATCAACAGATCTAGATACAAATTGCCAATCTTGCCACCTTTAACAAAAATGAGGTGCTATGTGTAATCTTGCATGTAGATTTACCAAAAGATACATAATATCTATCATCATCCAACTATCTAGTTGAGATAAGGATTTTAGTCAAAGTCAAGACATGATGTACATAATGTAGAATAAATAAAGTATTAGTATCAAATTCTAGTCTCATATTACCTATGCCAATAATCTCACATACATGATCATCTCCTAGTCTAGCTTAACTAGTAATAGTGTGGTAGGTATAAAACCAATGATGATGTGAGGTAACATGAAAGGAAGCTCTCAAATCAAGAAGCCAGCACTGAAAGTATGATGACTAAACATCAACCACCTGAGTGGTATCATGTTAACCCTCAGAACAATACAAGGTGCAAAGAAGGATTAAGAAGGAGCATAAGAAGACAACCTGATGGAAAAAGAAGACCAAGAAGCATATGAAAAAGTTAAAAATCAAGAACAAGGCACATAAGAGATAAAACACATTTTAGTCCTTTGTGAAAGAGTGCTAGGCTCCCTCCTCTACAAGTTGTAAATGAAAAGCACATGTAAAGGAGCCATTTGCCCCTCAAGGTCCATATTTCCTTATGGTATTTCTTTAATATTTAAGATGAGTCTTTGCATGAAGTACTTGTGACCCACCCATGTGATCAACACAGTTATCATAGAGAAGCAGTCTTTTTACTAATGATTCCTCATGTGCCTCACTCTTCAATGGACTAGATTTGATTCAATTGCTATGTCCTCAATTGCTCTCATAACCAACCTTGATCAATAAGCTTTGAATCCATCTCTACACACTTAACCTCATGTGTCTTCAAGAATATAGAGCTACAATCACTCTAATGTTGACCAACATAACATCGATCTTGTGGGAATTGAACCCCTATTGACCTTTAAAGTTCATCACCATGGAACTTCCCACCACTCCTTGTTTGAATAAGCTTATTAAAAACATATGCACAAAGATCAATTTAGATAAGTTATTTATCTTTCTAAAGCCACAAGAGCTTGTGTACATCTCTTGATGTACACTATTGCTAGAATAATCATCGATTAATCCAATGTCCATATTAACCCTAATGACTTCTTTGAGCTTGTGGACTGAAATCTTATCATTTGCTACTTTTGCCATTTGGAAGAATAACTTCCAAGTCCAACTCCAAGAGATGAGCTTCTTCTTAAGTATCCTATATATTGCTCTCAATATTATCTATTGATGAACTGGATACTTGCATCTCCAACATTCCTCTCATGCCAACCTCCAATGTTGTATCCTCCTCTTCTTTGATGTACTCCTATTGGGATTTGTGTTGTTAAAAATTTGTCATCCTTCGGGATTCATTGTCTCATGATTTGTAACCATTGCATAGCAATAGACTATGGATCTCTATAAAGAAATACTTACTCGTAGTGCACAAGAAGGATATATGGCTCCTTTGTGGTCACCAATTGAGTGGAGTTGATAGACCAAAAACCTGTGGGCTCAAGTCTTAGTATTGTATTTGTGCCTTTGTACTAAGCACAAAACCAATCTACCTTTAAGACAACCCATCACAAAATATGTCATTTCAAAGAATGGAAAATTCTATGTAAATAAATATTAGCAATACATGAAATATGATTCACAATACGTGTTTCATGACTTGATAGTTGAGTTCGTAAATTACTCCTATATGGCCAACCTTTCAAAGCATGACATTGATGAGATTTTGATCTCTTATGCTTGCATGCGATACTTGTGGCTGATTGTTGGAAAGATGCAACAATGGAGCAATCTTGTGTGAGGCAAATATTGTCTATCTTGTATATGTGGAAATGTTGTCCATATGCCCACATACTACCAAGAGCACAAACTTATGTGAAAATTAGACACAAATATATGAAGAAAGATTCCATATATATATAAAATTCAACATGATTACAAAAAAGGCATTACCTCTCGATCACACCCAAAGTTCAACTCAAGTTGCTCTTTACTTACATCTATATTTTGCACATGTGCTCTTATGATTTGAGTGCTCATCCAAGAAAGGATGATGGAGGTGGCCCTAGTATATTAGCTTTTGTCCCTCTTCTTGTGATGCACTTGCATTTGTCTTCATACTGTTTCTTGAGCTCCCCACACACTCAGAGATATAGATCATGAAGATACATTGATTTTCTTGCTCTTCTAGCTTAGATACACTAGAATCCCCTTTCCACACAAAATGTTGTTTGATATCTTTCCAGACTCTTCCTTAGTCTAATTAATTTCTTCATTGAGGTCTTGCATGCACTCTTTAAGATAGTACATGCACTCTTCATGCAACCATCCCTTGGCCATTGAACCTTTAGGTCTTCCTCTTTGTCACACATATCTCTTTAGTACTCCCATGAATCTTTCCATGAAAACCATCCTGAGTAACAAATAGCTACTATGACCTTAGTCTTCTCCATTGGATGAATGATAATGTGCATCTCAATATTAAAAAATGACATAGAAAAATCTATTTTCATCAAACAAACATGCTCAATACATTCAAATTTCTTTTGTGGAACGAGCCATGTATCTATTTCTTTGCTTGTAATTTGCTTTCCTGAACCAAAAAGTAATATATTACTCATATACCCTTGTAGCATTAGTCTTAAAACATTAGAAAGAGGTATTTAATTATATATAGTCAACTTACTTAATTGATTAACGATATTTTGTGTGTTTGTTGTTAAGTAACCATTGATGAAAAAAGGCAAAATGTGCTACACATATTAAATGTATACACTAAGAATTACACGAAAGATAAACAATAATGTATGAAAAAATAAATTCCACCCTAAGGGTGTTATGCCAATCATGGGTCTTACGAGAAGATAAGGTGGCATCTTGTAATGGCTTGGTTTTCCCCTACCCTAGCATATGTGAAATAGGGATTTTGGGAGGGGAGGGGAAGATTAAAAAGAAAAATTAAAACTTTAATTTGTATAGCTTATGTTTAAAAAAAAAACTCACCTCAATGAAATATAATCTTGCCACCACACTCCACCACCTATTGCTATGCAAGCTATTGAGATGGCAAGGTCAACACATGCGGACATTGATGATGGACCACTTGGTTAGATGGGTTTGCACATCTATACTTAGCACATCAGTGGTGGTCATTATGACTCTTACATGGCCACTAACTAATTATTTACTTAATAGGTCACTTTTCTTTATATTGTATCTTATGTGTACTTGTGTATATTATGTTGTGGAAAAAGAAGAGAAAAAACCAAGAAGAAAATGTTTTGGCCTCCATCTCTATTCAAAGAACAACTACCCAGCATGGAAGTTTCGTATGACAAACTTCCTTATTGGAAAAGGCAACTTCAAGTTTATTTCAGGTGAAGAAAAGGAGCAAAAGTTAATCCTATGACTATAAATGAGTTGAAGGCATGAAAAGAATGGAATGAAAAAGACAAAAAGTTAATGTATTTGCTATATGTAATCATTGATAACACTATCTTGGGGTATATCAAACGTGTAGAAAGTTTACATGTAGCATGGACAACATTTGAAATTTTGTTTTTTGTGAATACAAAGGTACAAAAGATTTAGCTCAAGCAGGGTTGAATACTTTGAAGAAAGAAAAAATGTCTATCAATGAGTATGTTTTGAAGGTGAGAAGCATTGTAGATGCTTTGGTAGCAAACAATTGATGCAATGTCAGATGATAATGATTTGGTATCATCTACTTTGTGTGGTTTTAATAAAATAAAAATGGTTGAAAATTGTTCGTTATATCTATATATATGTAAGCTATTTCTAGATTTTGATGATTTGGTCTCTCTCATGATCACTAAAGAGATCAACATACATGGTAAATCATCTAAAAGAAGTTGTGAATAGGTCCAAGCTTTTTACTTAAGTTCAGAAAGGAGATGTGGTAGATCCTCTTCAAGAGGCCATGGTATGAGATATGCTGGTGATAACTGAAAAAATAGGTTAAATCAACAATTTAGTGATATGTAAGTTTTAGGAGGCCATGATAACTTTAGAGGTCGTGGTAACTTTAGAGGCCATGGCAACTTTAGAGGTAGGGGGAGCTCTAAAGAAGAGGTGGATGGTACGATAGAGGTTCTAGCAATTGTGGCATTATTTATCATTATTGTGGCAAAACACGTCATATTGTAGCCCATTATTATGCTAAGAAGGATGATATCTGTAGTGGTAAATTGTAGCAAGGAAACTATGCATCGTGTTCACAACAAAATGAAGATAAAAAATGAGTGTCTGTTTGTTATGCAACATATGATGAATGTTGTTACAAGAAAGGAACACATGATGATGTATGGTATGTTGATTCAGATACATCTAATCATATGACTAGCCATGTTGAATGGTTTGGAGAGATGCAAGATTTACAAAATCCAGGCTATGTGTAGATGGGTGATGATTCATTCCACCCAATTTTACACATTAAAAAAGTTTCCTTGTCCATGCATGATAGTCAAACAAAGAGTGTGTCATATATATTACACGTGCCATCCATCACAAAGAATTGAGTGTCTAGTGTTAGATGCTATAGAGCAAGGGTTGTAAGCTCGATTTAATGTAAAAGGCTATTTTGTGAAAGATTTTACTGATAAGTGTATGTTGGTCATCACAAAAGGAAGTAGAGTTAGCCGCATGTTTACTTTAGATATTTGAATTCCTACTATGTATGCTAAAGGCAATGGAGTAGTTGGAAACATTGAAATATGGCACATGTGTTGGACATGCAAATGTGCAAAGACTGAAATTAATGTAGTCCAAAGGGTTGGTTATAAGGTTTTCTACTTTTAGAGTTGCAGAATTTTATCAAGTGTGTGAAGCATGTAAGTTCGGTAAGCAAACAAGATAACACTTTTTGCATGATTGAGATGTGAGTAAGAATATACTTGATATTGTGCATACAAATGTTTGGGAATCTTCACAAAATATATCTCTTGGTGGCATCAAATATTTTGTCAGTTGATGATTGTTTAAGAAAGCTATGGGTGTAACTCATGAAGGAAAATAGTGATATGCTTGAGCACTTCAAAACTTTTAAGGTTATTATTGAAATAGAACCAGGCTTAAAAGTTAAGTGCTTGAGGTTAGATGGAGAGAAAGAGTACCTCTCTAAGGAGTTTGATGATTTCTTGAGGTCTCATGGGATAAAGAGACAGTTTACTTGTAGGTACACTCCACAACAAAATGGGGTTGCAAAGAGGAAACATAGGCATATTGTAGAAGTTGCATGGGTATTGATGGCTAAAAATAATTTGCCAAAACATTTTTGGTTTGAAGTTGTTGATGCTGTTTTTTATATTATGAACATAATTCCCATAGTTACAATTCATGGAATGACCCTTGAAGAATGCTTTATAGGCAAGAAGCCCGATGTGTCATGCTTGAAAGTATTTATTTGTATTGCATATGTTCATGTGCAATATGAGCTACGAAAGAAGTTTGATCCAAATGCCAAAAAATATATTTTCATTGAATACTATTTAGAGTAGAACGGGTATCACTGTTATAACTATCACAAGTGAGTTCAGAGTGAGCAAGGATGTTATTTTTGATGAGATGAGCAGTTGGTATGCATTTATGGTGATGCATTAGATGATGATAATGCTCATGATAGTCGTGTGCAAAAAGAAAAGCAAGAATCATGGAACTTGAGGTGTATCTACCAGCGTTACAAGAAAAGAAAAAGGTAAACAGAAATGGTTAGATATTCATGATGCATTTGCTAGTCATTTGGGATAGTGATTCAGAGAGTTTGGATGATGAGCTTTGTATTTTTTCACTTTTCTCACCTTTGCGCTTAGACACATCAACCGGGGGTAATTTGTACATTATCACCACAACTAGCCATGTCCATCACTTTCTTGAGCACATGGAGAAGGGGTTGACACTATCGAATGCTAAACCCATCTTAATGTTGCATGGCTCCATTCCAAAATCTAGCCATGTGGCATCAATGTGCTTAAATGTGGAACAATTGACCAGGATTTATATAAAATGAAAGTAATGTGTACCTGAGGAAAATTCATAACACGAGAAGTCATGGATAGTCCAAGCTACAACATCACAAACTTTGAAGCTTTTCTCATCTTTAGGTTTAGACACATAAACTAGGGGCAATTTATACGTTATCACCACAACTACCCATGTCCATCACTTTCTTGTGCACATGGAGAAGGGGTTGACACTATCAAATGCTAAACCTATCTTAATGTTGCATGGCTCCATTCCAAACTCTAACCATGTGCATTAATGTGCTTAAAGGTGAAACAATTGATTGGGATTCATATAATCTTGTCTTTGCTTGCATTTTCATAGGTAGTTAAGTCAAAACTTTAAAAAATATGCGTTATATGTAGAGCAAGTGGAAAATGTCATAGTACTTTTTGTAGCACCTTATTTACAACATCTTTATATTGAGAATTCGAACACTTTGGACATCTTGTCAAATGCTCGTACTCACCACAAATTAAGATGCAATCATTGATCCATGCATGAATCATGTTGTAGTATGACCAAGTTGCATCCTCATCTTTTTGATCTCATCTTTGGACTTTGGGAGAATGTTACACGAGCATCATGATAAATAGAGCACTTAACCACGATAAGAGACATGGTTTAGTAGCAACATGAAGATGCATTGCTCCAAGAATATCAATTTAGGAGATTGAGGAGCAATAAAATTACATGAGCATCATCATAAATAGAGCACTTAACCACGATAAGAGATGTGGTTTAGTAGCACCATGCAGATGCATTGCTCCAAGAATATCGATTTAGAGATTGAGGAGCAATAAAATTTCACTTAGTTGCGTCAAATTGGAAGTCAAATAGATTGGAGGGCTTTGTTTTGAAGGTAAGTCTTGTTGCCTTCTTGGCAATCTTCACTACCAATCATCGAGTAACTCATTCATACCATCATCAATGATATCATTGTTCACGTCTTCATCAAATGGCTATGCATATTGATTTTTGAGCCTTTCATATGTGGTTGAGTTTCTTGTGTAGAATCCTTGTATACAGTTTGATGAGAGTTAAGAAACATATTGTGCTAATAGCTATGCTAATAAGAAATGCATTATTAGTTTTAAATTGATACACACATAATACACCTATCAAACACATGAGTTACTAGCATACACTTACAATTTTTCTTTGAGATACAACTCATATCAACTTCATATTTGGTTAGCTTACATGATCAATATAAGAGCCAAATTTGTGACACATTATCTTACCATGGTCAACTTGGTGCTAAGTTGACATTGGCTCTACAAGACTACTAGAGAAGGACTATAAGGGAAACCTTCCCTCCCTGCCCTCTCTCTCTCTCTCTCTCTCTCTCTCTCTCTCTCGTTACAATATCATAGTTTTTTTGATTTATGACTTTGCAAAGTCTAAAAGAGCTATTATAGATAGCTTGAGTTGTGTATACACATAATTTTAGTATGAACCCATTTATGGATTATAGCTTCAAATTCTGAACTTATAAAATATTGTGTGTATATTGTACCATAGAACTATCAAGATAATACAATGGATATCACATGGCATGTAGTGTTTTGTTTCTAAAGCGAGCCATAGTTTTCGTGTTGTATGCTGTTGTATACATTCCATATCTTTCAAGAGGAGCCCCCTACTCCCGCACAACTAGCTAGACAACCTACACCAGGCTGATCCTCATGGCCAGGATGTTAGACATGATGTTACATAGGATGCTAGACATGATATTGGACAGTAGCATAGCCTGCATTGAGGTGTTCTACTAGAGATAGATGACCTCTTGACTGCTATGAGCCCTCCATAAATGATGCCTTGGTTATAGATGAAGGAGAGCCTCTCACCTATGATGAGGCTATGCATAGGGGTGACAATCACTCCTGGGAGAGGGCTATGCAGTATGAAATTGACTCGTTGCATAAGAAGCATATGTGGGATTTGGTTTTGCCTTGCAACAAGTGGTTGTACAAGTTGAAAAGTACCCTTGGACACCCCAAGCCGGCATACAAGGCTTGAATCCCCCTCTGAAGTAGATAGAGAATCCAAAAACTCATGGATCATAGACTCGAAAATGTTTGATGATGAAGGAAGTGCCGCTGATCGTGCCGAAGAAGGTATTTAGCGTGGTGAAGAACTCCCAAAGGTAGCCTCTTGAACCTAAGTAGATGAGGGTGAAGGGTGGGGCTTAGACTATAAGCAATGATTGGGCAATAGTCATTGTTTCTCAATGGAGTGGACCAGGAATCCAAAGAAGAGGAAGGAGTTGAGCAACCACTGTCTCTCAAAGGAGCAGACTGAAGAGGAGGCGATATCAAATAATCACTGTCTCTCAATGGAGCAGTTTGTAGAATCGCGGGCCGTGGTAGCCATTGTACCCGAAAATAGGTGGGAGAAGATTGCTATGATTGTTGGGATTCTTTCACAGGCTCTATTCTTTGGATATGTACTCAAGAGGGTGGGCTTTATAAGCTCATTGCATTTGGTGAGTGGACTTTCCACGAGCTTGGGATAATTTGGCATGCATGTTAAGTACACTTGAATTTTGACTCCATATGCAAGGATTATCAAATGAAGTTAGTGGAGAGACTGCTAGATTTTCCTCCTATTCACACATTGTGCCCTAATTGCTTACAAGGCAAGCAGTGTAGGCAAATTCATACAGAGGTTGCTTCTTGGAGGGCTACTTGATTACTAGAGTGGGTGCACATAGACTCATGTGAGACCATGGGCATGGCCTCCCTTGGGAAGGCCAAGTATTTGATGTTGATTGTTGATGATTTCAATACATATGTGTTGTTCTAGTTCTTGGAATACCAGAGTGAGGAATACTCCCCAACTTCTGTTGAGTGGAAGGTGTTTGCAAAAACGCAAATGACTTTCAAGGTTCAGGTATTTGAGTTTACCTTAGAAGTGAGTTTTATTCTATTGCTTTTTTTAAGTTTTGCAAGGCTCACATCATTCGGATGGAATATTCCCATCTAAATACTCCATGTGAGAATGGTGTAGTAGAGCATGCCAATCAGACCATGTTGGAGATAACTCGATTGATGTTGTAGCATGGAAGTCTACCTCACTTTCTTTGGGGTGATGCGGTTGCTACAATGGTACATATCTACGTATCTCAATAACTTTTTAAGGCTGCATATACATTTCCTCATGGAACACAACATCATGGCTGTAGATAACTATAGATCCCAAAGACGATATCCCATCTCACATGCATCTCCATAGCCAAGAAAAATGCATTTTACGCTTTTAGGATCCAACTTATTGCATTTATCCATGGGCACATGGCAAAATGCCTCACATCCAAAGACACAGAAATGAGCATAGGGGAGGCTTTCTTGTCCATACCTCCTCGTCAACCTAGAAGTCCATACCACTACAAGGTGACCTATTAATGAGATGCACGGTAGTAAGAGACTGCCTTAGCCTAAAAATGATGTGGTAAGCCTGCTTGGCTAAGCATACTGCAGACCCTCTCCTGGATAGTCCTATTCATACACACAACCATACCATTCTAGGGAGGGGTGTAAGGAGCGATCAACTAATGCTTAATACCCCGCTCATCACAAGACTGCTCAAAAGCATGTGAGACATACTCACCCCCATTATCCATCCTTAGGAATTTCAGCCTATGCCCAGATTGGTTCTGGGCTAAAGCAAGCCAATGCTGAAATACTACCAAGACATCAGACTTCTGCTTTATGGGATAATCCAAAACCTTACGTGAAAAGTCATCAATAAATGTAATGAAGATCTTCACACCCCCTAGTGACTGACATGGCATGGGTCCACAAACATCAAAATGCACAAGAGCCAATGGCTCACCTATGTATGACATATCTGACTTCTTATGCGAGTTCCTAGTCTGCCTACCATACAAACAATGATCACATGACACAAAGTTAGAAGAGTCAAAATGCAGGATATAATGCAAAGCACGAAGCATTTTCATTCCTTTAAGAGACATATGACCCAAACAAGCATGCCAAAGAGATACATGTGGGATAGAACCCATTACCAAAACATGATCAAGAGTAGAACCAGATACAACCAAGGGGTATAGGTTGCCAGACTTGGCACCTCTTGCAAGAACAAGCCTGCCACGAGTTATCTTCCAAACAGAATCATCAAATCATATATGATAACCTACATCATCAAGCTACCCAGCAGACATAAGGCTTTTAGTCAGTGCGGGTACATGACATACATTATGCAGAATAAAAGTGTTACTAGAGAGAAAATGTAGAGTGACATCACTAATGCCAACAATAGCAAGAGACCGATCATCACCTAAGTGCACAGTATCGGATACACTACGATAGGTATGAAACCACTCACGGTAGGGGGTCACATGAAAAGATGCACCTGAATCCAAGATCCAATACTGTGCATGAATAGACTGAGTCTCGATTAGCCTCGATTAGCTGAGAGGCATCACATGAAGAGACTGCGAAGATGTAGTCACCATCGAACTCCTCAGGTTGCATGACATTTATCTCCTCAATCTTTACACTTGACTTTGTAGGTATAATGTTGCGATCATTGGATTTCTCCTATACTTTTTATTTCCCCTTTTCTTTGCACTTGTCATTGTGCATCTTATGGCACTATGGCCGTATGTGTCCTACCTTCCCACAATAATGGCATGTAATATCAGACTTACATCCACTGGACTTGCTGCATCCACATGACTTAGACCGGGACTTCTGAGAGTCCTTCCCATGACGATCATTATCTTTCTTGCCACTTCTGCCACCTCTAATGGATAAAGCATGTGAACTGCGGGAAGCATCATTGTTTCCCTATTAATTTCTTCAGTCAAAAGAGCACTCTCTACATCTTGCAATTTCAGCCCATCAAGTTTGTTGGTACATATAGTGGTATGAAATACATCCCAAGACTCAAATAAAGTGCCAAGTAGAAATAAAGGATGCAGATTATCTTGAAACTCAATACCCTGTTGAAGTAGATTCTCCATGATAGAATGAAATTGGCCAAAGTGAGCAGATAATGGGGTCCCCTCCTTCATGCAGAGATCCATCAACTGTTTAAGCCAATACATCTGTGAAGCAGGGCTTTTTTTTGCATAAAGTTCCTGAATCTTATCCCATAGATTTCATGCACTCTGATCTTCATCTTCAACAATATTATTATGGACCTCTTTGGAGAGTGATAAAATGATAATGGACTTGCATAGTGCATCTAAATCATCCCAATCATCATCATCCATATTCTCAGGTTCAATACCCTTGTTTCTTAGTGGTTTAATCTGCAATTTTTGCACCAAAACCTGCCATATTTAAGACTTCCACTAGCCATAGTTGGTGCCATCCAACTTGGCAATGTTGAACAAAGCCGTATCTTTGAGATGACCAGCCATAATGAGTCAAACAGAGGCAGACTATGCATAAAATAGCCTGCTGTAATAATTAGCAGTTAACATGCCAAAACCACTGCCAAAACAAGCTGAAAATAAGAGAAACTACTAAAATGACCAGCTGTCCCCACCAAATAGTACCAAAAGTACGTTAAAATGATATGATTAAGCTCAGTAAATACATCACAGTTTGCATAAAATAGCTTGCTGTAATAAGTCATAGCAGTGAGAAAAAGAGAGCAAACAATGAGCTAACAGTGATCCAAAGTCAAGTATGACTGCCAGGTCAGATGAAGCAGACATCTAAAAAACACTATAGCAGCCAATAACCATGAACCAAACACCCAAATACCTGACAAAGGTCGGTGTACGTTCAAAGAGAAGACGGATCAAATCAGCCCAAAAGCATCCAATGCAAACAAGTATATATCAAGAGCATAGACATGTAAGTGATCTCGGTCTCATCGACTCAAGAAGCTCAACTGCATAAACCACAAGCTCTGCAATATCTAGAGATAGCATGAAGCTCCCACTAGCAAAAAGAACGATGTCAATCGAGCAACCAAGCTCAAAGATAACATGTGAATGCATAAGGCATCATGGAGCCAAGACCGTATATCAACGAAGCATCTAGAGCAAGGGATTGGTCAAGCATCACCTATAACATCCCTAGTACATCATGTAATAGTCAATATCAAATCTTTGACAACCCAAATAAGCATCCAATAGTTCCAAAGTATGCAAATGAACACCCAAGTGAAGCTCCAAGTGGCAATCAAACATAGACAATGTAAGGAGCATGCATCACTAACATATGCTTCAAAGCATGTACCAACGGGTCATGCATAGACCATAGGTATAACCTCTGTCACAAAGCATGCCAGTATAGTCCAATGGCAAGTAAGTGCCACCCAATATGGAGCTCAAATGAGGCTCAAAATGCATTTCGGTACCATCCAAGACATTTGCCAACCTTTGTATACATTCATGTATATGTGTCACCTGAGAAGCACTCATGACCAATTAGGTAGAGCATACATTAACCAAATAGGCTTCAGCCTTGGTTATTATAGTAATAAATTCGTTATCAAAATTGAGTAAACCGGTCCTCACATGAAGCTCAAAGCCACCTCAAATCATGGGCATATGATATACCAATGTACTAGCATCAATAGTACACATCAAGAGTGCATATAGAACACCCAAATCATAGCTAGAAGCAATAGGCACATAAAATCCCTATTAAAAGAGGTTCAGCTCTACTATATACAGTAGTGAATACATTGTCAAACCAAGCTATTTTAGTACCAAAATCAGCTCCAAATCCAACCCATAACATGGGCATAGCATTCCCATACATGTAGACATCACTTCAGCATAACAGAGCATCATAAGACCAACAACTCCTCTCTCTCTCTCTCTCCCCCTCTCTCTCTCTCTTCCCCTCTCTGTTTCTCTCTCCCTCTATTGAGTCTCTCCCTACATCCCTCTCTCTATTTCTCTCTCCCTCTCTCTCTCTCCCTCCTTCCCTCCCTCTCTCTATGGCTCTCTCTTATCCCTCTATTTCTCTCTCTCCCTCTCCCTCTATATTTCTCTCTCCATCACTACAATCATTTTCCCCTCTCTTTCCTTCCCTCTCTCTCACAAGTACAATGCACAAAGTAAACAAAGAAACACGAAAATAAATTTATAACCCTCTTTCTCTCTCCAACTCCATCTCCTTTGCCCTCTCTCTTTCTCCTTTTCTCTCTCTTAAGCACAATGCATAAAGAAAAACAAAGAAGCAAGAGAGGAAAGGACTTACCTCAAAGCTTGAAGAAGTACTCACTCATTGTCTTCTTCTTCTCCTTCGTAGCCTTCCTTCTTTCTTCTTCTTCTTCTTCTTCGTGGTTGTCTCCTCCTTTGTGGCTCTCTCTCTCTCTCTCTCTCTCTCTCTCTCTCTCTCTCTCTCTCTCTCTCTCTCTCTCTCTCTCTCTCTCTCTCTCTCTCTCTCTCTCTCTCTCTTTCATGCTTTCTTCCTCTTTTTTTTCTTTCTTCACACTCATTTTGCAAAGTTAAAACTCTTGTGCTTTGTGTTTGGCACTTTTTTTCACACAATATGTTGTCGCTATTTTCATCGATATATCAACATCAAAATGCATGTCAAAAAGCACATCAGTATATTGAGAGAAATAGCGATGCCAAAAAAAATTGACACAATCATCTGTTACTATGGCCCCTAATCTCTTCTAGTGTAGAGGGAGAGGAAGAACCCATTGAAGCTTGTATTTGTGAAGAGATGGAAGGGGAGTTGGAGGGAGAGAAGAACCTTACTAGAGGACTTATAGAAAATGCAACAACTAAGTGAAGATGATGCTCCTCTAGTAGAGCTTTTGTAAAGGTACAAAGTGCTCCCATGTGTGTATACCTAAAATATGTGCATGCAAGATGTGGTGTGCCTACAAGTACTACATGGCCTTGCAACTCACGCTTTTATTATGAGTTTGATATACTACTTAATCTCTAGTTTTTTTAGTTCAACTATTTGTTTTGTCTCTCTCAATGTCTTACTTGTTATTTAGTTCAATTAATATGATACTTTTTAAAAATAACAATTATAAGTCTTTGAAGAATGAATATGAAAATTGCTTAGTAATCCATTCCTATGAGCCAAAAGTGGGACCACTTTTGATAATCCCTCCCATCTATTGGATATAGTGAAACCTTGGCTTCAATGATGGATAAAAGATCCCTACCCACTAGCCTACCATAGGTGACAATCAAGGCTTGATGTCCAAAGATAACTTATCTCCATTGGTGGCTAATTAATTTATTTAGATTGGAGGCTATTTAGATCAGTTTGGACCCCCAACAAATGTATGATTTGTCCTAGTTGGCATGTGACATTATTTGCACTTTGTAATTAATATTTGTAATTTATCCCCAATATTCAAAAGTTGTATGCTAGCTTGCTATTCATAGCCACTCCTACATACCACAATATATTGAATTTTTTTCTATCAAGTTGTCAATATTAAACCCTTTTCTATTACTTTTCAATACTTTTAGCCTTTTTTAATATGTAGTTTTTGACATGTTCTAATGTTTTGTTTGCTCTAGTACTCTGAAGAACTATCGGAGTCATTAGGATATGGTTCATTGTAGGTGGTATTATGTGTTGATCTTAGGCCTTTTAAAAAATGTCAATGGTGATCATGGTACCTTTGGTGTAATATAAGTTGTACAATACAAGCTTGGTACTATGATGTATCAATTTTTTGTACTATTTAAACTTGGCACTATAGTAAAGTGGCAAGAACAAAACACTTTAAGCCTTTGGTGGAGTACCATTTTTTTGTACTATTTAAACTTGGCACTATATTAAAGTGGCAAGAACAAAACACTTTAAGTCTTTGGTATTGTGTAGCTTCAAGTTTGATACTATGTTTAAGTACCAAGAACAACAGACCTCAAGCTTTGATATTGTGTATACCAAGAACAAAACACTTTAAGCCTTTGTATTGTGTAGCTTCAAGTTTGATACTATGTTTAAGTACCAAGAACAACAGACTTCAAGCTTTGGTATTGTGTATACCAAATTTGGTAAGATATACTAAAGAAGCAAGAACAAATTACTTCAAACCTTTGGTACTATACAACACCAAATTTGGTACTCCATCAAACCAAACTGGAAACTATACTAAACTAGCAAGACCGATAGAATTTAAGAATTTGGTATTATGCAGTTTCAAGTTTGGCACTGTGTTAAAGTACCAAAACAAAAAAATTCAAATGTTTGTATAGTATAGACCAAATTGTACCATGTAATAAACAACCAACAACAAAGGCCTTTAAACTTGTGATATTATAGAGTTCCAAACGTGGTACTATGGATAGTACCAAATTTGGTGCTCTACTAAACCAAATTTATTAAATAATAGGTATGTATTTAGTTACAAGTTTAGTATTTTGAGACATCTGGCTGCTATATCAAAATAGAAGAAACTCAAGGGAGGGACAAAGCCAATTCTCTTTTAATCTTCTTGGTAGAATACTATAGTGAATAAGAAGAAAAAGAAGAAAGACTAGGTTTTCAACTTCCTATTTTGTGTGTATACTCCATGTGTTGTGTGTCTTGCAAGAGCTCAAGCTCCCTCTTTTTTCCTTGTCTTTTCAATGTCATGGAGAAGAAAACAATACTATGCAAGGAGAGTATCATGCAACTTATCATCAAATATGTAAAATGGAGCATCTTTCCCTTTATATCTCTTGTGTTCCTAATATAAGTTATGTGAACACGTATAATAGCTTGTTAGACCACCAATGCATGGATTGTATCTCATTCTACATCTTAAATGAAATTTTCTCTACAAAGTCAATAAACTAAAAGAACAAATAAGATGGAACTTCGCCAACCACTCTTTAAATTGTTGTGTTTGCCATCAAAAAATGAAGTTGTGCTTGATGAAGTATCCAAGATGAGAGGAGAACATGCTAACAAACGTAGAGCTTCTTATTCATTGCACTTCCAAGTCCTTTCTTTTCTTCTCAGCCCCATATTCATCCACTTGCCTTGTTGAGACCTCCGTGAATATCTTCATAGCCACGTCCCTGCTATCCATTGAAGTCTCATCATGACACATTGTGATCATGTTAATGCCACATCTACAAGAATCCCCAAACAAGTATTTTTTTGTATGATATTCTAAATGATGAGAGATTCCCACACATTGGTGATGCTATGATATACTGATTGGTTTGATCTAGGTCATCATTTCTACAGTAGACAAAACATGTGCAAGCATGATCCTTTCCATGGTGCCCAAACTTATTTTGTCTCATCATATTAAATGCCTCCTTAAAATATATCATTTGATTATGGGCCCTTTTGAATCTTTGGTATAACTCAACCTATGATATTAAACATTGAAACTCATGAGGTTAGTTTTTTCATTTAAAATAATCTTTTGTACTATATTAGAACATTTTAGTAGCCTTATTTGGTATTATACATTATAGAGTTAGAAATCTATAGTATCAACTTGGCACTTTATAGTACCAATTTGAAACTTTATGGTACCAATTTAAGACTTTATATCCAGAACTTTGGTATTGTGCTAGGAAATATAACAAAGTACTAGACCTATTTGGTAACCCTTTTCAATTCTGTCTAGAACTAATTTGGTACTATCTAGAATCAATTTGATACTTTGTAAGCACATTTTGGTACCATGCTAGGAAAAATAACAAAGTACTAGACCCCTTGGTATCCCTTTTGGTATTAAAAAGCCTAATTTGATATCATATAGAATCAATTTGGTACTTTACAAAAGAACTTTGGTATCATGCTATGAAATATATGAGTACTTCAGCCATTTGGTACTATGAAGTTCTAGTTCTAAACTTAACATAAGCATTTGGTACTATTATATGAAATATAAAAGTATTAGAGCCATTTGGTATCTGCATTTGATATAGTGTTGTGCCAATTTTAAACTTAATAGTACCCTTTTGGTATTGTAGGGAATGTACTAGAGTACTAGATCCTTTTGGTAATGCATAGTGACAATTTGGTACTTTATGGAAGCATTATGTACCGTGCTAGAAGATATGATAGAGTATTATACAATATCAATTTGGTACTTCACAAAAACATTTGGTACTTTATAGTATCATTTTGATATTATACCAAGAAAAGTGCTACTATACATTTTCAATTTGGTATTTCATAGAAGCATTTGGTGCTTCATAGTACCCTTTTGGTACTATACTAGGAATGTACTACAGTACTAGGTCCATTTGATACTATACATTATCAATTTGAAACTTTATAGAAACTTTGATATTGTAGTGTGAGATACAATAGACTAATAGAGCAATTTTGTCCCACCATTTAGAAATGTATAGTATCATAAGGGTACTATAAGGTACTGATTTGGTACAATGCTAAGAATGTGCTCGTACCAAAACCATAATGAATGCTATGTGATGTGCCGCATATGAAAGAAAGAGTAGATGGACTTTGGAGACTATTAGGTGGTGCTTTAATTAGATGAAAAGTGTTATTGAGTACCTAACATAGAAGGATAGGGTAAAATAAGGTACAATTCAAGTACTTTGATATCAATCTAGGTTCTATTAACCCAAGGTTTCTATAGGAAGCAAATGATGTGCTATAAGTTTTCTAGAAGGAATGTATAAGGCATAACAAAATGTACTACATGTAGACTACAACCATCTAATATAGAATAAAGAAATAAAAGATAATAGTAATTATTCGAATTAACTTGAGAGTCATTGAGAAGATGCATAGGATATATATCATTTTTGTTAGGTGAAACTGAAGTCTCCATGCTCCAAAAAATATGAACCAAATCTCTTACTTTATGCACAATGATATTGCATCGAGATAATTGCCTTTGGAAAACACTGAATGGCAAAACTTCCTCATCATCTTTAATCTAAAGATGACAATTGGCTATAGCAATGCTTCTTTGATGAACACCCAAATCACATACTATTCTTATATGGTTCATTTGTGTTATGCGATTTGCATTATTTGCCATCGTCAAAGAAGAATTTCGAGAACAACTCATGTGTGGAGTGGGACACCTTGGCTGAGTGTGTTATAGATGTTGGATAAAATGTTGCTCTCAATGGTACATGTTGATGATTGCATATCTTGAAAAGCTAGATTATGAAGCAAGAGTTGTTGGAATAACTCTATATGGGCACCAAAAGCCCTATTGTTTTCTTGAACCAAAACTTTGCCATAGCTCAAAACATCTACTTTCTTGACTTTGCTTCATCCATTGAAGATGGAACTTTCAGCCTGCTACTTTCTTTTTCTTTCCTTCTCTCTTCACTTTTCTTAGTGGCCCAATCCTTAAGCATAGAATCCATCTTATTGAGACATTTTGATTCCTCTCCATACTCCAATCAATGGATTCAATGCCTTGGACAATATCAATACTAAAAATACCTTCCATATTCTCACTAGGCCTATTTGTTTGAAATGAGAAGCTACTACACAAATTATCCATATTGAACTAATCTGTGGGTGGTATAGAGAGGGAAAGAGCTACAAAACAAGCAATGGAAGGTGAAGATGACACACACACACGCGCGCGCGCGTGCACACGTGCACACACACGCACGCACGCACACGGGCACACGCGCACATGTGCACATGCGTACACACACACACACACACACACACACACACACACACACACACACACACACACACACACACACACACACACACACACACACACACACACACACACACACACACACACACACACACACACACACACACACACACACATGTGTGTGTGTGTGTGTGTGCATGCTCACCCCTAGATAATCGACTATGGAAGGTGGCTACACATGAGAGAGAGTGAGATAACTTTGTCAGCATGGACTATGGAAGGGGACGATGCAACACACACACACACACACACACACACACACACACACACACGCACGCACGCACGCACGCGCGCGCACACGCGCGCGCGCGCGCATGCACACGCACATGCACATGCACACACAGCTACAAAATTGTCAATGAAGGGTGACAACAACATGGAGAGAGAGAGAGAAATGAAATGAAATGATATATTAACGTCTACAAAAGGCCAAAATGACCTATGAGACCATGAGTTACAATCATGTGTATGATGGTACAACTGTCTAGGAAAAATATGTATGTAGCACAAAGCAAAACAAGAAAGGGAAGACAAACTATTACAAAGCAAATACTTTTTTAAATAAGCAAAAGAAATCCAAAAAAAACTAAATAAGAAACCAATTTTGAGGTGTATTCTATCAAAAAGAGGTAGTGTCCTTAATAGTCTATATCACCAAACCATGCTCTCACCCAAATATATGAATCTTTTAGTGTACTGAACTTGACCTCATGATATTCATATGTAACTTCATCCCATGAAGAACAATTGAGATGCTTTGTCATCGTCTCTTGTATCTTCATATAAACTTTATGTTTGCAAACAAAAATATTTCTTAGTATTTGAAAAAGTAAACTATACTAATATGTAAACATATTGAAAATAAAACTTACAAGTTTAGTTTGTTGATCATCTCATCCAGCAAGAGCTCTTTTGCTAATACCCTAGGTAAGGTGGATATAAGCACTCTCATCCTTCATGCCTTGGAGAGTGTTATGGTAATGACTTCATATCATTGATAAGTTTTTCAATGGACACATCTATCTTCTTAGACTTTCCTTTCAAACTGACATTTTCATAATCTCAAAACATTTTTAACTTTTGACCTTTTAATTATTTATCTTTCCACATATGGAAGATTTGATCATGTAAATACATTGGGTCATGCTTATAAAAATCCCATCCTAGAGTTCTCATCCAATGACCACACCAATCTCTAATAAGCAAAATCTTCTCGTGTTCAAATCTAACTTCCTATATTGTTGCATATACTCCTCATATTTTGTATGGAAAAATCTCATCTTCTCTATGAATGGCATTTTTCTCCTAAAAATTTTCATATTCTCTATGAATAACATTTTTCTCCTAAAATCATTATGAATGTTATGCTCTCAAGCTAGCAGCTTTGATTGTTTAATATATTTTGATCCCAACTTTGATTCTTAAATACTCAATCTTGCATACACTTTGTACTTAGCATATTCAAAGTGATGTGTATTAGGATACACTTCTAGAAGCTGCCTTCTTGCTTCAACTGAGTATCAACCACTTAATATGACCTAGTAAACATATATCTCTACTTTAATATATTTTGATCCCAACTTTGATTCTTAAATACTCAATCTTGCATACACTTTGCACTTAGCATATTCAAAGTGACGTGTATTAGGATACACTTCTAGAAGCTGCCTTCTTGCTTCAACTAAGTATCAGCCACCTAATATTTTCATTTTCATTTTCAAGTTATTAATATGTCATTTGATGGGTTCTCACATTCTAATAGTCTAAGCCCTGTACTCTCATCAATGGGGGCAAGATACCTTTAATGTATTTACCTGATTGGAAGGGAGATAAGTTTATGTTCTTTTGTATACCTCCTAAGTGTATTTTGTTCTCAAGGCAAGATACCTTATTCAAGATCCCTCCCTAGCATTATGAGTTCCTCTCCTCTAGTAGTTGACTCATCTTTGAAATCCTTCAGAATTAGACTTGGTACTTGGCATAGGCTCCTCCTTTTCTTAGATTTCTTTTGAAGTCTTCTCTTTAATGTAAGTATCTCCCTTGGTGGACTCCTCTTCTTTTGTATATTTTTGCTACCTTCTCTCTCACTAGTTTTGATTTTTATAGAATGAGACATCTCTTTGGCTTGAATAGAGTTTTAAGATGAAGATACATTCATTATATGTTGCCTTGGATAAAAGAAGATAATATAATAATAAGGTTCTCTTTGTTTTGAATTCCACCTCTCAAGAGCCCTACACTATATTGAGCTTTAACTAATTTTTTCTCATTCAGTCCAAAATGTTGAACCATTGAACTATTAAAAACTATCGAGTAAACTATAAAGCTATGCAAATCTACATAATTACATGACATAACGTTCCCATATTGCTTCAACCTATCAGTCAATAGCATATTCAAGCCAAGGTTTCTTTGCAAGGAACAAAATGGGGTTTCCTTAGATAGAGTATAATAAACATTTCTCATGGTTAGGGTACTTATGTGTGGTGTGCTTTGTTGAAGACCCTTCCGCTGTAAGAAGGGGTGTCTTAGTTTGTCATGGCTTCTCAATAAATATGATAGTTTGCTCTATTCGAGGTCGCATTGGCTCCATCCTAATCCTGAAGAGTCAAATACAAGCTAAGAGTTTCATGTCTTTGTGTCTCCCCTTTAGGTTTACGTTCTATGTATAAGAACTTTAATGGTGGAGATTTTTGTTGTATATCTAAGGGTTGTGGCCTTACATTCTTCAGCATGCTTGTACCTTGATGCTTGCATGGTCTTATTTTGTTCTGCAGAAGCACTACCTGGAAATAGTGCTCTCTTGCTAAGGGTTTGATACTTTGGTGGCTTGCCCAATTTGCCCTCTCTCATTACACTTCTCAACTACCCTTCTCATGTCAAAGTTTGCCACTTAGATCTCTCTCACTACCTTTCTCAACTTGAAGCTTGCTATGCTTCTTTGGCATAGTAATGGGGAGAGAAGAGTCAAATGAATCAGAGGTATTCTCTTTAAGAGTACACTCTCATGTCTTCTTGGTGTCGTGACCTAAAATGGGCCCAACACTGGCTCTAAGCTCTAGTCAGGTTTCTATGCTTAACCAAAATATCCCATAGCCTCGTGGCCAGGAGCATCCAAAGGTTACGTACTGATCTAACCAAATAATCATTTATATGGCTCGCAGTCCAATAGATAACCCTTCCCAAACTCCTGACAGACTAGGATCGACCTGAAACTTGGTTCCTTAGTGGTCAAGGTCTTCTTACATCATTCTAGCATCAGGTCCTAGACATCCTACTTTACGTAGAGATACCCAAGCTGAAGCAGACCCATGCTGCATTTGGTTCAAAGAGAATGGAAAACGAGAGGGACGCGTAACTCAACCTATGGGAGCTTTCACTCAACCGGCAAGACCCACGGACCACTTATTGTTTTAAGCGTTCCAAGCCGAGCATTAATGGCTACCTCTCACATAGCCGACGTGCCATCCATATCTACGAGTGTAGTGAGCTTACCTCCATGCCGATCGAGTTACCTCCTCTCTCGCGCACTCCGCCGATAGATCCACGATTCAAGTGCAACCTTCAAGCAAGCTCCATCCTCAAGCTCCATGCTCCAAGCTCCATCACCGCGAGCAAGACAAGAGAAGAGAAGAGAAGAGAAGAAGAGAGGAGAAGACGGAGAGCTTCTCCTCCCCGGTCCCTCACCCTCACACACTCACTCCCTCACACTCTCACACTCCCTCTCTCAAGCACAAGCTCAAACAAGCAAGAAGACGAAGAAGAAGAAGAAGAAGAAGAGGAGAGCCACTTTTGGCCACATACAAGAATGAGCTTCTCATTCACTTTTCAACTTTATATACAAAACCCTAAATCCCTTTTGGGTGGTCATCCCCTTAGCCCCTTTTTTACATGGCCGGCCATGGCCTAGGCCCTTTTTCCCATTGTCCTTCTATCTTCCTAGCTTCCTTTCCACCGCCCATCTACATTTACAAATTGCATGGGTGAGAGCCCGGTGCTCCTTAAATTAAATCACGATGTGCTTGCGCTCTTTTACAAAAGTATTGACTTGCGCTTTTCCTTGTGCACATTTTTCCCTTATTTAGGACTTTTCTTGCGCTTCTTGTGTTTCTAGATTTTTCTTGGCGCGCCTTCGTCTTCCGTTTCACTTTTCCTTGGCCTTTGTCTTCTGCTTTAGCTTTTCTAGATTTTCCACCTTGTTCGTCTGACGGTTAACATTACCCCCTCCTAGACAAGTGCCAGTTCCATGGCACTCACCGTCGTAGGTAGCAGGCTTTAGCATGCACCGAAGACGTAGGTGGCAAGGGTGCCTGGTTGCTGTGGAGGAGTGTTGGTGGTGGTATGGAGGAAGGTCCTTGGGGGCACGTTGGTGGCCTAGGTGGCTGGTGGAAGGGTTGTTGGAGTTGGTGGTAGGGCTATTCTTTGTTGGGGATTGCACCGATGGCCATCACAAGCGTTAGTTTGTTGGGGATTCTGCACATGATGATTCTTTGTGGGCTTGCAAGATGATAAAGGATAAGCATTCAGAGTTGGGTATCCATGAAGAGCGAATGACACTTTCGTTGGAGTCTTCAATACCTGCAATTGAAAACCTCTCATAGGTGGTCACTCCCTAGGGGTAGTGCTAGTCTGCTCTATCGTGCACAAGACATAGTTCAATTAGTTTGGGAGACAGGTCGAACTCTAAGAAAGTTGAGAGTATTGTCCTTCACTTAAGGACCCAAACTGTGTATATATTTCGGTGCAAATATTATGTGAGTGCTTGTGCATACTTAGATATTACGTAGTTAGAAGAGCATGGGCTGGTTTCTCATAACAATGTGTGGATGAAGTAAAGTTGTCCATGTTGAGAAGAAGTACACGTGAAGATGTATGAGACATCATTTGCATTGTGACTGTACGACATAGCATAATTGAACACAGGGACACCGCACTTTCGGTAGCTGGGAGCTAATCGACTTGCTTGATGAGGACGGTGTACTTTTCATGGCCATTCGTGTGGTGCTTACCACAATTGAATGCAATGGTATTAAGGCAATTAAAGTGCAAGAGGGAATCGTGCGAATGGGTCAGGGTGACAGGTCTAACCATAGGCGAGACAAGCTCCCTAGGTATGTCCTACCCTTGATGTGCCCTGAACAATTGTGGGTGATGCTAAAGGGCTAGGGGACTAGGGACAGAGCCAGCCGACTAAGGTCACTAGACGTACCTAATTTGAGGACCCCTAGGTGCTTGTGCCGTGATTCGTGGGTTCTTCTTATCTTTTCGTTCTTTTTTTTATTTTTTCCTTTTCTGTTTTCTTTTTTTAAAAATTTTTTTGGTTTCTTTTTCTTGTGCTTTTTTCTTTCTTTATTTCTTTCTTTCTCTCTCTCTTTTTTTTTTTTTGGACTTGCCTGAGTACAACCATTGGAATATGTTGAGGCTAGCAGCCTTTCAATGGGTTGGGAAATGTCAAGCTTCGAAGGCTCAGGAAATGGATATGATAGTGATGATTGTGCCTTAGCCTCGTTGTTAGAGAAGCAGTCGTTGAGAGGGGAGATACACTTGAGATATTGCAACCCTCTTTGGAACGTGCGATGTTGGTACAATTGGGGTAACAACTGCCATGAGTGCCCGGCGTAGAGTGTAACCCAAAAAGAGGAAGTGGTTAAGGTCATGCTTTGGCCCGTGCGACGTGGGCACTTGCATGGGTGATCTTTGCTTTCGACAGCGTGGCTTTGTTGCGGCTCTTTGTGGGGTCGATGGACTTGCGGTGACTTGGGCATTGAACACTTTCGCTCAAAGACCTGCATGATCCTGCATCCACTTGTCACTTCATGAGAGTACATGCACGACATATATCGCAACTAGAATAAACCAGTGCAACGCAAGGAGGCATCACTTATCTGAATTCCATGGTGTTGGCTTAGATACTTATCACCTGCGCTTGATTAGCTTTTTCTTTTACTAAAGACGTGAAGTATATTAAACGCAAATATGAAAAGTTTGTACAATCGGGGAACATGTCAGCACTTAACCATTTAAAGACAAAAAGTCATGGCCAGGTAGCATTTGATAAGCCTTTTATGCAACATGGGGCTACTCTATTTGTACGAGGCGGAGCGAGTCTGGGTGGTCGGGTGACTGAGGCTATGCTGGTGAGGGGCTCCTGTGAGGCTAGGCGAGGAAAATGTCGGCCGGGATCTGAATGGTATAATCCATGGCCGCAACTATTTCCAAAATACTTTTGAACAATGCATCAAATTCTTGCTTGTCTCGAGCTGCCCTCTCCTCTTTCGAGCACCTGGTACCCGAGCATCTATTGGGGGCTCGTACGATCGGTGTTGCCACGCCTTGTGTGCTCCCTTGAGCTTATATTCCCCTGGCCTAGGGATTTTTTGGCCTATGTCCGGGGCGGTGTCACTTGGGGCCTCGTTTCTTTGCATACCTTTTGAGGCTAGGTACGAGCGTTCTGGTGGAGGAGCTTGTGCTGCATGCTCCCTTCGATGGCGGATAGCGTCTTTGCAAGCCAGCTGCACTGGGTGCTCCATGTCTGCTACCGTAGGAGGACCTGCAAAATGCGAACCAAGGATTAGGCCTTGAGACAGGATAAAACCATTCGCATGGAAGGGATTATACAGTGGGTTATCAAGCGCGTATGACGAGGAGGGGAGAGGTGAGGCATGCAGTGTTTGTAGTAGAAGGATGGCCCCTATGATGATGCTCATTTGGCCTCCAGCCATTAGGAGATCTTGGCTTATGCTAAGTTGCGTGGACTGGTTGTCATGGAGTGGGGCAAGGCTCATCCTTGGAAGGATAGACCAGAAAGGGGGAAAGGCGTATAGAAAGGGACGGTACCCTGTCTACACCCTCAGAGATGTTGGTCAGAGCTTCCTATGGTGGCGATGAGGGTTGCATGCCCTCCGCTTGGAGGTGGGAATGGTCACACAACTTTTAAATGTGTGGTGAGAGGAGGACCTGAGGAGCTCAGCCTGTTGAACCCAACTCTTCTCCTTGCACTTGACTATCATTGCTTGTGTGTGTTGACATTGTTTATATAGGGTCACAAAATTCATTGTTTATTCATGTACATATTTACGAATCCATGTCACTTCTCAAGGATAAAAGCCAATTGTAGAACTCCAGATTGTAGTGGAGTGTGGCACACACATTTAGTACTCGCGGCAGCTTACTCAATACCGATAGATATTTTGCAACATCGAGTAGCATGGAACCTTGTCCGAGTCTACTGGCAATATGTAACTCCTCCTCAGTGAGAACCTTATCAGACAAAGAGTTCTCTTGGTTAGTTTTAGCTAAGTCCGTACCCCGAATGGCAGTTAGCACTCGAAAGGAAGTTGGTGCCACATAGGTTGGGTCTCTTTGAGATCGCCATTTGGCCAATCGCTTCTCTGAGAGTGTCATGATCTGGGCTCCTAGTTTGGCCATTGCAACGCGGTTTTCACACCAACGTTGTTCAAATTGATGTCGACCCTCTGATTTTCGCTTTAGTTGCTCTATCTCTAAGAGATTTGGTTGGCAGAGCACATCATTGAATGTTACAGTTAAGCGTAGTTCATCGGCTTCCTCGTCAAAGATGAGTCGCATGCGTTCATATAGGAGCCTGTTATAGTGCTCGTCAAGATGTTCTTGCTCTTCCTAGGATAAGGGAAATGGGAAGTATTCTTCAAGCTGCTCTTTAGGGAATGCACCCATGTCTGCCAGGACATAGACACGTGCGAACACTTTGAGCTTAGCATCCAACTCGGTTAAGCATTCTGCGACACTTCTATGTTCAACGAGGGCTTGCTCGGTTGCTATCTCATGTAAGGTTCTAGGAGTTTGCCTAGGCTTTAGCATAGCTAGGGGCTCAGGCCTAGATGAGCAAGATTGGTCAACGCTAGGATTTCTTATGCTCTTGGGGTTTCCATGTTTCTCCTGAGGCTTTGTTATTGCGTCATGGTTCTCCTTGGATGTGACTGGTATAAATTTTTCATCCTGTTGTGACAGCGTTGTATCCACTTTTGATTGGTCAATGCGAGTTCTATTGTCGGTGGATTGAGTGTTGCAAGCAACCATTGATGGTAACAACTGCTTTGATTTTTCAGAGCACACGGATGTGTCTGAGGTTTCACTGCTACTAGGAGAGGCATCAAAGGGGTCATTGGTGGATGGACTCGATGCTTGATTCCTTAGCTCTCCAGCGCTCTTGGTGTCAACGTTCTTGGGGTCCACAACCACCTATAACTGCTGTTATTTTCACTATTTTTTCCTCTTTTTCTTGGTCAGTGTAGGTGTATCTCTCAACGACTCAGGACCCTGGACTAGGTTAACCATTGATGTGCTTGGTTGGGCCTCAGTATTCTCTTTCTCTAGTGTGTTCTTATGGGACATAGCCGTGGCCTGCTGAATAGCCTCGCTAGGTTGTGAGGGTACAACTGCCTCCCTTTTCGGAGAGTCTAGCTCTTCCCTTCTGTTTAACTCCTCCAGCCTAGACTTTAGGCGCTTTGAAAGTGATGGAGTTGTCAATGAAGATGGTTACGACACCTCCTCCACAGGTGAACTACTAAGGACACATTCCGCAAGGGGCATTGTCATGGCCAAGGGCTGTGACTGCTGTGATCCCTGATTGGAAGTAGTAGCAGCTAGTTCAGTGGACTTACTAATTTTGGTGGATTGCGGTGTCAGGTCCTTAGGTCGATTGGAAGTGGTCGTGTCCTTTGTTGCCCTTAGAGCATTCACTTGTATAGGTCGAGTATCAGTTGAGCTAGCCACAGTGGATTGCACATGCATATCCTTAGGTTGAGAGCTAAGGGTGGTGTCATGTCTTGCCTCTTGGACATTTAGAAGCTTTGATGTAGGTAGAGATTGGGATTGAGTAGCTGCACTTGACGATTGTTGTGCTTCCTGTGTCCGTTTAGGGGAAGAGGGTGTAGGAGACTTGGGACTCCTAAGTGGCTTTGAAATTGGCTGGGAGATTTGCTCGTGGCTATTAAATGATTTTGCTATTTGCTTTGTTGAGCATTTAACCTTGCCATGAGCAATGTTGTGCCTATGATGCCTACTATCGTCTTAGGGAATTAAAGGCTCCTTGGGCACTAGTGGCTTTTGCATATCTTCAATGATTACATCTGATATCTACTTGTCAAGAACGCTAGGCTGAGGATCTACCCTCCGACTAGTCCCATTTGGTTTCTTGATTTCGACCATGAGGGGCTCGGTCACTCCACTGTTGTTGACTTGAGACTTGGTTTTTCTTTTAGATCTCCTACGCTTCTTTGCTGTTGATACGATCTGGCCTTCAGTAAACAAGGGAGGTTTAGCAAGGGTTTTTGGCACCCAAATCCATCGGTTAGCTACATAATACCCTTGAACATGCAGCAATGGTTTGGATATCCATCGTGGCATTGTGCTGACCCTCCATCGATGCCTTCGTCTATAAGGCTTGGGCTTCTTCTGGGGTCTTCTACGATATTTGTAAGTCCAAAGCCCATCCTAGGCATTGTCTCTTGACCTTCTTGTTTCAGGTATGGGCTCACTCACTGGTTCTCGTTGTTCGACCTGGGCTTGTATCAATTATTCCAACAAGCCCTTGCTCTTGTTAGTAGGCTTGACTGTTATGTAAGCATCTTCCTTGCCTTTCCCTCAAGGTCCGATGAGGTCACCCTTGCTAAAGGTTGTGACTATCCTCACACTCGGTAGTGTCAGGTGTATCCTTTGTGCTACACAGTCGGCCTCACACTTGGTTGCCCTTTTGAAGGGTCTTCCAAGGAGGGTTTCCTTCCGGTAATTAGTACTATTTGGAGGAACATGAAATAGGATAGGCAAACTTTCAGTTTCAATTGTCGCAAGGATTTTGTACTTCCCTATGAGTGCTTGTGGGTGTCCCCCATAAGGGCTAAGAGTTGCATTAGTCTGTGTGAGCTCTGGTTGGCCTAGTAGGGTCCATGATTCATAGGTCAAGATATTAAAATCTGCTCCTTCATCAATCAGAGCATCGATAGTATGCTCTCTTTACGTAGTGAGTTTGACCCTAAGATAAGCAGGTGGCACTATGTCTTCGTCTTCCTAGTCTTGGCTTGTAAATTTAAGCCTTCTGACAAATGCCCTTGAGTCCCCAACTGCACGACCAGATGTGGATTCTCCACTAATGTCTTGGATCGTCAGTGCAGTGCTATTCAAGGAGCATCTATCGTCAGGACTATCAGATCTAGTCATTCTCGCTGTTGTAGCTTGATGTTGTTGCTTTTCGCTTTGACTAGATGCAGTTCGAATGCAACACGTATGTGTTTTTGCAGTGTGGCCTTTTTGCCCTTATTGGCTAGATTGGCCCATTAATGGTCTAGGGTCTCTGTTTCTCTCTATTCGGGTATGGGATTTTGGTTGCTCTTTTGCAAGTGAGAATTCATGCTCGTGTAGAGCCATTACTACACTAGGGTCCAATTTGGAGGGCCTGTCACGACGCGCATTTTCTCTCCAACCTACTTGGGGGAGGTGCGGAGGGGGCAGTCCCCCCCGGCCTGTAGGACCGTTACGGTAAACACCATGCACAATTTGGAGGACCATTTATAGCCAAATTTTGAACTACTTGCTCTAAGTTTCAGCCTAGTGATGGATCTGTGATATGCCTTTAGCTCTATATAGCCTTTGGGGTGAATTTCAGGGTTTAGATGCGTCAAAATTTGTGTTCTAGATACCTGTCCGATTTTGATAGTTTTCTATCTGATTCTCAGATGTCCGATTATCAGAATCAGACGTCCAATTTTGGCTTGGACCAATTGGCCTAGTGATTCGATTTTGGTCACGTCCGATTTCTGGAATTGGACGTCCAATTTTGACCGGCATCCGATTCTAAGCCGTTTGATTCCTTGTGTCCGAGCATCCAATTTTCAAAATTAGACGGTCGAGTGTCCAATCAGATAGGCAAAGGTGGTCCAATTTTTGGAGTTGGACGGTCCGACTCCGAAAGTCGGGCAGTCCTATTCTGGGACTCGGACGAACTGGTCTGACGGCGCGGATGACGGCCCGCGGGTTGTGCGCGATGCCTCAAGGTCAACGCCTACTCCACGGAATCGTGCCGTGCCTTCCAAATAGATGCAAAGCAATACAAGGAAATGCCAAACTTACCTAGAATCACTGTGGTGCTCGAATCGATCGGCACTTCAGGGGTCTCCCCGCTACTCTCTCTCTCTCACTCTCTCCCTAGCTCTCAAGCTCACTCTTAGAAGGCAGGATGTCAAATGTGGTCTTTCCTGGTTCCCTGGGCCTCTTATTATCCCATCCCAGCCCACTGTAACTTCAAAAATTAATCCCTCATACTCTTCCAGTCAGAAATCTGAATCTGTGTCCCTATTTTCCTATTTCAGCCTGTTATACAACAACAGAAAACCCTACTGTTTGCTCCAATGTTTTGCTCCTATACTTCCTAAATGCAATAAAAAATTATAAGAAAAATACCTACACTACTCCATCATGCTTTCCCAAGTCCAAAACAAAAACCTACTTGTTAAGGAGATCGAATACCTCTTCAAACTCCCTCGCTTCCTACCTATCTACCTCAAGTATCGGTTCAGGGAAAACCCTACTTCAATGCTCGATTCGAAGTGCGCAAGCGCTCAAGGCTTGAATCCGTTGGTCCTGAAAACGGAACCAAAATGCAGGAGCTTTCGCTCAACCGCCAAGACCCACGGATCGCTTATTGTTTCAAGCGTTCCAAGCCGAGCACTAATGGCTACCTCTCACATAGTCGACGCGCCATCCATATCTACGGGTGTAGTGAGCTTACCTCCATGCCGATCGAGTTACCTCCTCTCCTGGGCACTTTGGTAGCTCCACGATTGGAGTGCAAGCTTCAAGCAAGCTCCATCCTCAAGCTCCACGCTCCAAGCTCCATCACCGCGAGCAAGAGAAGAGAAGAGAAGAGAAGAGAAGAAGAGAGGAGAAGATGGAGAGCTTCTCCTCTCCGGTCCCTCACCCTCACACACTCACTCCCTCACACTCTCACACTCCCTCTCTCAAGCACAAGCTCAAGCAAGCAAGAACAAGAAGAAGAAGAAGAAGAAGAAGAGGAGAGCCACTTTTGGCCACACACAAGAATAAGCTTCTCATTCACTTTTCAACTTTATATACAAAACCCTAAATCCCTTTTGGGCGGTCATCCCCTGATCCCCTTTTTTACATGGTCGACCGTGGCCTAGGCACTTTTTTCCATTGTCCTTCTATCTTCCTAGCTTCATTTCCACCGCTCGTCTACATTTACAAATTGCACAGGTGAGAGCCTAGTGCTCCTTAAATTAAATCATGATGCGCTTGCACTCTTTTACAAAAGTATTGACTTGCACTTTTCCTTGTGCGTATTTTTTCCCTTATTTAGGACTTTTCTTGCGCTTCTTATGTTTCTAGATTTTTCTTGGCATGCCTTCATCTTCCGTTTCACTTTTCCTTGCCCTTTGTCTTTTGCTTTAGCTTTTCTAGATTTTCCACCTTGTTCGTCTGACGGTTAACACAAACTCTCTACCCGTAGGGCATAGTCCCATTCTGGTCCCTTAAAATGGCATGAATCAGGTTTTAACTTAACAATACCTAACCTTGTGAGAAGCCTCGTAGTTCTCTGGGACCACCCTGCTGTAGGACAGACCCGTAAGGGGTTCCGCCCACCTGCTTCCCTCAATAGGTGTTCTTTAGTTATCTAATTAGATCCTATCACATTTATGTGTGACATTTAAAATCAGCTTCCTTAATTAAGCCGTTTAGGGAACATGGTTTATTCATGTAACTTATAGCACAGACACGAAAACAGTGCAAGTAGTCCTTTTGATAACCAAGTTCAAATAAAGCTCCTTAAGTTATCTTCAAGTTAATCTTTGTCTCCTGCCCATACATGAGAAATTATATATCCCTTTTGCCCTACAGAAGTAACTGGTCCAAATCACATGGCACCACAAATTCCATACTTTATCTAGAATAGGATCTTCTAATGCCATAGACATTGGGCTCATGGCAGTCGTCAACTCTGCTCTAGACTAGGCAAGGGGTGTCCAGAGCTCTACCTGACCCACAAGCGGCCTAGGAGTGAGGCATAATTTCCGTGGTTGGCCTTTTCACCACTTGACCTTCGGCCCATGAATCAAGCAGTGCCCTCTTAAGTTGAACCAAGGTGTGACTTTTGAGATGATCCACCCGTGCAAAATATCATTTCCTTAATTAATCCAGTTAAGAATCAAGCATAATCAAGGCAATCAACCCTAATATCATTTTCCAAGAAAACATTCCTTTACTCTCATGGCAATTTGTCCTCATAGACCCTTGCCATGAATTTACCATAAATCACAAGTACTTGGAATAATCATCCAAACGACAATCGAATCAGTTGAATGTAAAAGCATGTTTGAACAGCCAACAAAACCAAATGTATTTTTCCAAACAATGCAAGAATAGACACGATAGCATTTCCATCGCATATTTTCTCTCCCCCTTGGGATCCAAGAGTGATACTATGCAGAATTTTACTTAACACTCCCTTCCTTCGGCTAAGGCATATGTTAAGGTTTCAAACACTGTACAAGACGTAAGTTCTATAGATCACTTACGATGATCGATAACCCAACCTTGAATTGGAGTGATGAAACATAGTAGCTATCGGATGGATCTCAAGGGATCTTAGTTTTAACTCTTACAATCGTTGTTTGTACTAGCTACACATAACATCGAGATTCCAATCTATCAAACATGAGCTATCAATTCATGTTGTTGGCAAGAGCTTGGGCAAAGATCTTAGAGTTTTGAGATTGAATTTCCTCTAGGCTATATTACTTACCATGCCATTCGTCAAGCGTGCAAGCTACAATATACCTTCAGTGTGGTGGAAAAACATATCCATTATTTACAAGAAAAGGGGAGTCGACAATACCTTGGAATCTTATATGCTATTTATGCTATATACAAATTTGTCACATAGCAACTAAATGCAATTTACTTCTCTTGATAGCTATGCTTTACAAACTCTATCCTTCGAATATGTGAGATGAAACCCTTTCCTGTTGATGACCTATTCTCGTGCGGCATAGTAACAAACCTAACGTATCTCAAGCGAGACTCAAAGCAAACATCTATTAATTTGGAAATACATTACTTACAATCGGTACCACAGTTGGATTGGCAATGATGCCCTTGCTTGAGGCCTTCATTGCGGGATTGCCATCCGCGCATGACATTTTTCGCTTGGGGGCCATTCTTGACCTTCTTTGCTTCTAGGTGCAACTTGCACAAGACTTTAGCACCTTTTACTTGATTAGTGGGGGACCAATTGGGGGGAGAATTATGCTTGCAAGTGGAGGATAATTTTGCAGGAAAGGTATAGGTTTGTGGAAAAGGGGAAAGAAAAAAAGGTATAGGTTCGTGGAGAAGGGGAAAGAAAGAATGCATGTGGACACCCTCTAAGGAGGGGAAGAGAAGGAGATACTTCAATAAGGCTGTGTGTGTGTGTGTGTCACACACACAGACACACACACACACACACGCATGCATGCACGCACTCACGCACGCACGCACACACACACCCTCTCTCTCTCTCTCTCTCCCTCTCCCTCTCTCTCTCTCTCTCCCCCTCTGTTAGCAGCAAGGGGGAGGGGAAATGAAGTAGTATCCTTCAGCGTGCCATTTAGGCCCTTCTTTCCTCCTTATGATGGGGGGGGGGGGGGGGTTTATATAGGGAGGATAAAAGGTATTATTGGGGGGGAGGGCATGGGGAAGAGGTGGAGCGGTGGCGGTCTCCCCCACATGTCCGCCGTTCTGCATGGCGGCGGGGAGTCCATTTGGGTCGTAGGGTCTGGTCGAGAAGGCTAGTGGAGGGGTGGTAGACTCGTGGTCACCCCCTCAGCATTGTCATCATCATATTCTTCATCCTTGATGTCATCTCCTCCTTCTCCTCCCTCGACATCAGAGACTTCTTTCTCCATGTCATCCTTGTCATCACCGTCGTTGCCATCTACCTCTTTCTCCCCAACGTTATCTTTTGCGTCATCTACTTCTTCCTCCCTGTCATCATCGCTTGCTTCCTCCCTCTTAGTTCACCAATTGGCAGCGTCGACATGGGGAGAGAGAGTAAAAAAACAATTATTTTTAATGAAAATTAGGGGGGGTCCTATGCGGGCTACGCCGGGATATTACATCCTCTCTCCCTTAGAGAACTCGAGATGTCCTCATCTCAAAAGAATTGGGGGTTTCAGTTCTGGAACTTGTGGGGTAGGACCCAACATACATTCGTTGCTCTCTCATAATTATATGGTCTTTTGAAACAACAACTTATTGTATTTGATATATCCGAGTTTGGCCAACTAACTTAAGTTTGGCTATCATTGCCTCATTGGTAGAAGCAGTTCCTGAAGTAGAGTTATAATCATCTATTGACTCAATCCATATCTCCACCTTTGTTGCGATGTCTATTCCTTTTCCACCAAACTTGGGTGCCTTAATTTGCTTGAGAAGGAAATTCTTCTCTTGCATGTCTATATTTGTGGGTGTAGAAGGTGCCTGACAATCAAGCCACACCAGTTAGGTTATTTTGTTTAGGATATATCTATGAACCATACATTAATCAATCACGTATCATTACGAAGTTTTGCTATGATACCAACTATAATGTGCCCATTCATAGTCTCTCAATGGACCACTAAAAACGTGCTTGGATAGCCGATAGGCAAGCATGTTATAAATCCTCACTGAGTAAGTCCCCTAAAGGAAATGAATCGCTAACCCTACGGCTTGGGATACCTCACCCTCAACGTGGGTCAATGTATATGAAGACAATTGCCATGTATCCAAGATGATACCATGTGTTGAATGCAATGCATTTGTGAATGATTCATAATGCTCAACCATTTTTATTCATTTAAAATACCATTGTGACCGTGTGAAAATATTTCTTTTCATGCTTTCATTCTAAACGTAATTGCTATATTGAGCATGCTCATGCTACTAAACCCTTTAATTTTCAAAAACCACATGTATCCTATATGCAACATGCATCAATGAAAATTAGATTCAGCATGTAATCAACACTTGTTACCCCCTCCTCTCCCTACCGTTTTAGGGTTATTTGATGGTACATTTAGAGAGAGTTTTGATGTATTTTCCTTCATAAAAAGCGATAAATACTCAATTTAACATAAAGATAGGGCTAAATTGAGGCTAAACCTCATGCTTTAGTCATAATATACATCGATGAACACATATGCTATTTTTTCTATTTTTAAAGCACAAAAAAACTATTTTTTTCCATTTTTTTCCATTTATGTATCAAATACTGATATTTCCTTATGTTCTGATGTGACTTGATTAGACTTGTTGAGAATTATCTTCATCCCTCATTTCATCTCATGTGAATACCATTGACACATCAAAACCCCTAAAATCTATGATTCACCTTAAATTTGCAATTTTACGAGTTTTACATGTTTATAGAAAAAGTAATAGATGTATGATTCTTGTCGATTTTCTTAATGTTACTCATAAATTAGATCATTGAAAATAAAAAACAACCATTTTCAACCATTCACAATTGAGAGTTATCATAAAACGATAAAATTTATTAGTTACTCATAAAACTGTGCTTTATTCCACATGTATCTCGTATTTTGAAGGCTGCTGATGCTCATTAATAGCCTGATGCGCATTAACAACCGCTAACACTCCTCCAAACATCAATCTATGCTCCATCATGTCTCAACATCATCTTTGAATCGAAATCTCTCAAAATAACCCACCCCCTTCTCTCATAGAATGATGCATAAAAACGGATACTAAAGAGGAGAGAGAGGGAGGAGAGAGAAATACTAGATTCTATGATTTCAAATCGTGAGCCATTTCTTGTGATACAATAGGAGATTGGAAGCGAAAAATTCATGGACTCCATTGATCTGTACTTCTTTGTAGCCCCCAACACATCAAATCAACTTAGAGAAGAGGATGCATCGTTTTGCAGCCGTCGCAAAAAAAAAAACCTCCATTCCCTCCCCCCCCCCCGCCCCATCAAATTTTTGTGGTCTTTGGGCCCCCAAAGGCCCAGTACGCCATGTCTTTTAAAATCTTGGCCATTATTTGACCCTTTAGATGTATGACCTTCCACTTTTTCTCCGTCTGGCATCCAATTCGCAATCCAAAAAATCCTGCATGTCGTCCAGCTTGAGGTCCTAAACAACCACCATGAAGTTTTATTACTTCAATCTAGGGGTCATATAAATTATAAAAATCTGCAACCATTGCAACAGTCGAAATTTGCATTCTCGTCTTCCATAGTTACTTAAAATCGTCAAATCTGCATCTTCTGCTTCTGTCATGCTTTGCATTCCGTGTAAAATTTGCATCATTCCACACCTTTGTGCCATATCCTAGTCATTTAAATTTTTCTCTCATTGGCAAAACCGCGGGATAGAGTGAGTTAGCCCATCGAATTCACAAACCGATTTGCACAAACAACAACCATAAAAAGCATCAAGCTGCCATAAAACAAAATATACAACAAAGCACAAGAACAACTCTCACCCTCCCCTTGACAAGATCAAGGTATGAAACCCACAAGGGATAGGCTGAGCATAATATAACATAAATCCAAAGTGAGTCACTAACCAATTGCTCCAAGATCCTAGGTGGTGGCCTGAACTACGTATCCAACTTAGGACAACTAGACCATGAACTTCTACTAGGTGAGGACTCTTATAGCCTAGTTAGCATATATTTTTATTTTATGATATTTTTCCATCAAGTTTCCATAATCAGGTGTGTAAAAAGGAGGGAGCTAAGCATAGTGACCCATGGAGAATAGGGCATCGACCTCAGGTCCTCACTCTGTATCCAAGAACCTACCAAGCCCTCACAAGGCAACACACCTACACTAAGTGCATCAAGTTATTGGCTAACCTTCTTGCATAAATAGCAAGGGGTGTCTAATAAATATGACGATAAATGATCATATGTGTCCATGACAGAATAGGAAGGTGATCAATTGCCATTTGACTCATAATCCATACTAACCCCAGCAATAGCAAAAATAGGACGCATTAGCAAGAAACCCCCAAAGTAGCCTTGAGATGATATTAGGAGGCAATTGTAAGAGCGCCCTAGGACCACAATTGAAAAAGATATCCTCAACAAAAGCATAATTGGACAAGGAATCTGCAAAGTGATTCTATTGTGTCGACGAATGAGTTGACAAGTCACTTCCTCAAAAATATGCATCATATCCATAGCTACACATTGGTACATCCATAGAGTAGGATCCCTCACACTATAGGTCCCATCCAATTGATTGATCACTAGCTATGAGACACCTTTTACCAATAACCAACAAATACCATCATGTTGGATTTAGTCCCATAATTAAGGCATTTTATTCTACCATATTATTTGTAAAAGCAATACCAAGATATTCTCCCATCTTTATGATAACTCTACGTCGAGGATCTTTAATGACCACACCAACACTCGCATGCTTAGCGGGCCCTCTAGAAGCTCCATCAAAATACAAAGTAAAGACCTAATAGATAGGCCACACCATATTGATAAGCTCACTCGTACTTATGATAATCAAAGTCGAGCAGCGAGAGAGGATATATAATAGGTACAATCCCTCTTTCCTTACTAAAATTGATAGGGATATAAGAATCCTTTGACAATGGTGGTAGTAGACCTTAATATCCCATGTGAAAGATCCGTCTTGCCACTCAATAACTTGATAATCTTTACTCCACCAAATCACTCAACCTTGGTGGCAACACTACTCTAAATACACATGGTCAAGATAAGAAATGATTCTTCCCATCCAATTTTCTTGGTACCTACTGCAAGTTAAAGCTGAATCCTAAAAGACCTGCATAGGTACCAAGCCCAATGTCAGTCCTTACATGTAGTAAGGCAAACTTATTAAAGTTCACCTTAACTCTACCCCCTAACGTCTAGCAAAAGGGATGTAGAGCCATTATTTTCTATACGTACAATTTTATATAGCCCATCCCATTTGGGTTCTAGTTTACCAGGAAATAGCTCACAAATGAGTATCATAGTACAACACCACAATTGACCCTTCACAAATTTATATTTCTTAGCTTGAAGGTCATAAAGTGCTTTCATTCTCTTCTTCCCTACCTCTTGATGTAATAAAGCCTACAATCAAAATTCATCAATATGTGCAAGAGAAATAAATCTTTCTTGTAATGCTTCTGCCTCACCCAACGAATGATTGAGAGCAAATTGCACTGTGGACAGCCCTATTTCCAATGGTAAGACACACTCTTCCCCATATACTAGCTTGAACGGGGTGTAAACTTTAGCTCTCTTAAATGTCGTATTGTAAGCCCAAACTTCCACATACAATTTCTTATCCCGATCGATACTAGTTCTCTTCCCAAATTTGGGCCAATTAGTAGGTAATACTATTCATTGTTGTTGAAAATATATAGAAGACCTCACCTCTTTTGGGTGCTTTTAGGACTTGTGCTTTCACTAGTTTCTACTTCACATCATAAAAAGATACCTGACATGCTTCATTCTAATTAACGAGACAGTTAAAAGATAGCAAATTTGTCAATGGCAACATTCTTTTTGCCAATGCATTGATAAATCTCCAATAATATCTGACTGATGATAGAAAGCTATGTACCTCTTTTGGAGTGTGTGCGGACTCATAGAGATTATAATCTTTATCTTTTCAAGATCAGTCGTCGTGATACCAGCTGAACTAACCACATGGCCTAGTAACAACCCATTATAGGGCATCCCAAAGATGCACTTTTGTGATTAAGAGCAATGTGAAATTGAATGCAATGCTCAAAACATTTTCTTAAAATGATCAACTATCTATCCCTTACGGTAGCTGCCCCCAGAATCATCAATGAAAAATTTTAACTCCTTTAGGGAGATGTCACTAAAAGTCTTATCAACTATTCATTGCCAAGAACTAGGCACATTACATAACCTAAAGGCCATAACGTGATATGCAAAGGTACCAAATACAGTGAGATGAACATCATTTTCACCTTATCTTCCTTTGCAATAGCCATTTGGTTATATCCAGCAAAGCAATCCATAAATGAATATATTTCCATGTCCACTAATTGATCTAAAATCTGATTAATGAATGATAATGGATAGTAATCCTTAATTGTTTGCTTATTTAGCTCTTTGAAATCTATGAAAAGTCAAATTTGATTATTATTATTATTCTTGATAACGATTGATGAACATTACTTTGTGTGTTGTACCGATAATATTAGGTCAACTTTTTGTAATTTTATCAACTCCTCGAACAGCTCGTCCCTTAGTTTAAAAGGCATATGCCTTACTTTTTCTTACACAGGGTAGCTACCTTCCTTTAGGGGAATGGTATGAATAGCCAAG
Source organism: Lygodium microphyllum (assembly GCF_053477565.2). NCBI lineage: Eukaryota > Viridiplantae > Streptophyta > Polypodiopsida > Schizaeales > Lygodiaceae > Lygodium > Lygodium microphyllum. Next base: position 91,564,836 of record NC_141145.1, read on the forward strand.
CTGGGAGGCATACCTCTCAGCTCATCACAACTCCAAGCAAAGATATTGTGAAATTTCCTAATCAAGGACACATAGTCCTCTCTTTCTTCCAAACTGAGCATGAACCCTAATTTAATTAGCCATGAATCATTCATCGTCCCAAGGTGAACTCAATTATGTCTGTGTCTCTTATTCTATCTTGAGTCTCTATCGATTCATTTAATGTGATCTAATAGATATCCTCTATAGTGGACCCCTCTTTGAATCCTAGGGAAATGTTAGCAACCACAACACTTACAACTGAATCTTGGGGGGGCACCCTCTTTAGGGTGTTGACTCCCTATCAAATTCTGTTGTTTGTTAAGGAAATTGACGCACTTGACGCTAAGGACATTTGACTTTATCATATCCTTAACTATGCTAAGGACATTTGACACACTTGACTCATATCCGCAATTATCTACATGTCATTTGATTGGTCTAACCACTTGATTTGGAATTGGTTGTTGATTCCCTAGAACAACATTAGAATTTGTCATTTGGCATCCAACATTTGGTGGAGCTATCTAACTGACCATAGACATGGTCACACTGGGAGAGGAGCTGGCAACATGGACACATTTTGAATCATGCTTCCTCTCCCATTGGAAGTACTCATGGGTGTCCCTTCACCACCATTTGTCAATACCAATGTATTCCCAGCACCTAAACTCAAATTCTAGTTTGCCCTAGAGGTATAGGCCGCTTGTAATTGTGACTCTACATCTTTTTCTCATGTAACAACCATATCAATGTTGGCCAGGAAGCCTAGGACAATGAGAGCCGCCTGAGACAAAGGCTGGAAGATGAAGAGCAAAACCTGGTGGCAGAATAGCAAAGCTTGAAGTTACTAGTGCAGCAGTATGCTGACTTGCAATAGAGAACTGCCGAACTAGAAAGGTACAAACATATAGAAGCTTAGGAGGGTGAGCCAAGTGAGCAACAAGAAGATGCCATAGCTTTTCGGCTATGGTATGAACTTGAAGAACAAGACAGATTGGACAGGGAAATAGAGTTCCTAGAATAGGAAAGGCTAGGATTTCCCGCAGCAGAAGCACAAAGGCTGTAGAATGAGGCACAACAACTGCAAGATGCATTGGAGATTACCAAGGGAGACTTAGATGCCCTCATGGTCATGGCCTTCACCTAAAGAAGATTGCACTTTGCAGAGATCCAAAGTCACGAGCAACTTGTGAAAAAAAAGTCAGAGCTATTTGCTGAGGCAAAAAAAAGATTCAGCATTGCAAATCAGGCAAAAGAAATTGCTGAAGAACAGCTGGCTCAAAAATCTAGGGAAAGGAACCAATTGTGGTTCTTAACGAATGAGCAGTAGGAGGTTGTGACAACCTTGGCAAGTGAGCTAGAGGAGGGAAGAAAGAAGATGGATGAGAGAGCCAGTGAGTGGGAAAGAAACAATTTTGAAAGAGTTAGGGATTTAACAGAATGCTTGGCGGTGGCTAAGTGCGAGAGAGTGCTTGCGGAGTCCAGGGCACAAGCTGCTAATGTATGTGCCAACACACATAGGCAAGCCTTCCTCAGCACAGTACTACACGTCACCCAGGCGGAGGGCAATGATACAGTGGAGAAGGTAAGAAGGAAGCTAGAACTGACCACCCGGGCACTAAAGTATGGCCTTCAAGAACGGGAGCTTCCAACATGCACATGAATCACAAAAGAGCAGCAATCTCACTACCTATGCCATGCTGACCTCTCCATTGTTGAGGTTAAGAAACTTGGGTTTGAAGAGCATGAGCAGCCACCACCACCACCACAAGCAGTTCCATCAATTATCGAGCAGAATGTCGAAGAGGGTCCGGACTTTGAGCAGGATGCTGAAGAAGAGCAACAAAGAATGCCCAGTCCGCCTCTACCAGACCTCCCGCCTGAAGAGCCCGAAGATGGCCATATGCCCGAGCGCATTGTGGCAGCCAGAAGAAGAAGACAAGAACTAGCAAAGGAAGCCCAACGCAAAGCATGATCACTGCCAAGACAATTCCCTGAAGAGCCTGTGCCACTAGGGGGGATCCCCATCCTATCGATTGGCCTCAGGAATTGGTCATATGGCGTCAACAGGAGTTCCAGATGAGGCCATTTGTACTTTCATTTGCTTATCCACGCTCTCTGGACCGTGCTTGCCTCTAGGTATTCTAGCCAAGATCAAGGATCTGGCTAACGATCTTGCAAACAGGTGGATAGAGGAAAGAAGCCTCATAATAACTAGATGGAGGCAAGAGCCAGAAGACTATTGGCAAGACAAGGTAAACAGGATTCTCAAAGCCATCCAAGGCTACGAGGCACAGCCGAAGTGGTGGAGGAGGATTTGGGATACCAATTTTGATGCCTGGACCACCTTCTGTAGTTCACTCCCTGAAGAACGCAACAACCCCATCTACATGCCCTACCCCCGTAGGCATGGAGTTGACTATGATCGAAATATTCATGGGGATTTTGACTTTCCTAAGATATATAATGTTAATGCCCAGAGCCCCGAGGAATGCCTAGTCTTTAGGTTAGAGGATCTCCTCCCATCTATCAACCGCTTCCTCGTAGATTTTTCTTCTTGCCCAGATCCAGCCTTCTTAACTACCTGTAATTATCTTAGGATTATCAAGTTCCTACTAATGCAGAGACCCACAGCCGAGGAAGCCCACCTTCCTCCACTCTTTTTTGACATCAACCTAGGGATAGATAGTAGAGCCATGACTAGACTAATGATGAGGGCAACCCTGCTTCCCTCCTTTTGCCTAGAAATCTTAGAGGATATGAGTGATACCCGCTTCACGAGGTGCAATCATCCTTTCTTGTTATCCACACCTCTGAAGACCTGGACCGGTATTAAAGAATATCTATAAAGTTGTGCATTCCTATCCCAATGCTTGTGACTGCCTTGAGAGAAGAAAAAGAAAAAGAGAAAAGAAAAAAGCACGAGGGCTCACTTCACTCACTACACCTAGGGTTTACACCTAGCCCCTCCCCCACTTCACGCTTAGGGTACATCAAGGGCAGGACTTCCAGACCTGTCACCCTAAGTTTTGCACTGCACCTCCAACAACACACGAACTGGGTCCTCAAGTGTGGGACATTACCAAGGGCTTACCCAAGGTTAGACCCATCTCCCAGTTTCATTACACATGCACTTACACCACACCATGAGACACACACACCCCTTAGGGAGTGCACAACTTTCTCTTGCAGACTATGATCGTGACTCAGTGAATGGCTACCCAGCTAAAGAAGATCATCCACGACATCCGCTAATGACCAGGAATTTTTCCTTGAGTCGGATAGGACACCACTACACCAGCTTCAGGAGCTTTTGCATACTTCGATGGTTGGATGGATTGACATGCTTGATGTAGCTGACCATTTGCCTGTTGATGGCTACCATGACTGAACCAAATCAAGCAGAAGGAAAACTCAGTGCTGGACCCACCATTGGCATAGATTTTGGAACCTCATATTCTCCAAATGTATGTTCAAACCCCTAGACCTGCGGATTGCTTATTGATTAAGTGCTTTTGGATCAGCACGGGATGCACGGCTACATGGTTCTCAACAAACGACTGACAATGAAAAGAATCAGAGATGCCCATGCAAAACCTTTATTAGCCATCACAGAACGGGAGCTACAACTGTGTGAGAAATGCCGAGCATCTTCATGAAGTCTAAAGCACGCCAGAATCTCTCCTGGTCATCGTTAATCAAACTCCATCACCTCTCATTCACAACAGCACCTTTTTGATTGTGGTCATCTACCCACCAGTTCCACTTAGCAATAACCCCAACTACACCACTACTCCCCACCACAGCGCCATGGGATTGGCACTCAGCTAGGAGGGGGGTAATGTTTACCGCAGCATAGAGAAGTGGAAAAATGGAGCAGAGGAACGGGAAAATGGAAAAAGGAGATAACCGAAAGGGCACAGGACAAAGGAAGGAAAAGGCACCCCGGATGGAAGTCAGACCCTGAAAAATTTGAATGACGACCTCTCTAGAAGCCCTCAATGTTGCCTCGAGAAAAGAAAAAAGTAAAAACACACCATTAATTGTGAAAGCGCTCCCGAATCCTTGTAAAAGAGTGCCAGGCTCACTCCTGTGCAAATTATATGCACTAGTTGGGAATGGAATAAGTTAGAACGGTGGGAAATAGGAAAAGAGCGCCTAGGCTAATGGCCGGCCATGTAAAAAGTGGGGATGACTGCCCAAAAAGTAGGGCATGTATATAAAGTTCAAAAGTGAATGAGAAGATCATTCTTGTGTGTGGCCAAAGCTTCTTCTTCTTCTTCTCTTATTTCTTGCCTTCTTGCTTGTGCTTGAGTGAGGGATTGAGGGAGTGTGAGGGAGTGAGAGTGAGGGAGTGTGAGGGAGTGAGAGTGAGGGATCATGGAGAAGAAGCTCCCCATCTTCTCTCTTCATCTTCTCTTCTTCTCTTCTCTTCTCTTTTCTTGTGCGGCTATGGAGGATGGAGCTTGACGGAGAGGGCTTGAGGTTGCTTGAGCTTGCCGCAAGGATCGTGGAGCTACTGGAGTGTAAGAGAGAGGAGGGAACTCAATCGAGCATCAAGGTAAGCTCACTACACCCGAAAGGTAGGCATTGCGCATTAGCTATGTGAGAGGTAGCCATGGCCGCTCGGCTTGAAACGCTTGATCAATATAAGCGGTCCGTAGGTCTCGGGGTAGAGCTTCGTAGCTCCCCTTCAAATTTTTAGGCTTCTATTTTCTTGAAGGAGAATTGTGTTGTCTTTTCAATTACTTCATGAACTAGGGTTTGTATTTCACTTTGTCATATTGGCAAAGTGAGTTGATTCGAACATCCTAGGTTCTAATAGCTACGCATGCCATTCAATAATTTCTAATGGCTACGTACATAATTTAATAAATTTAACTTAATTAATAACATTGGACCTTTCTCTATTGAAGAGGACACTTCAAATCAACATATTTAATGGATTAATTTAATTATCTTAATTTACTTTACATGACTCATAAATACCAAGAAAAATATTTCTCTATATTTATATAATTTCTAAATACCATGAAAATATTTCTCTATATTTACATAATTTGTAAATGCCAAGAAAAACATTCTTGATCCAATTACTTGATTCCTAGTTTATTGTAGATTTTTCTAATGATCCTTCATGAGTTAAAAGTTGATTTATTAGATGCACTTTGTTTATATGTAGCTAGAGTAAGAGTTTGATTCAATGCATACGATGTCATCCAATTATCTTACCTTTTAAAAATTAAAATCTAAATTAATAGTTCCTACATTATTCCTTTTTGATTACCATGTTTATGGCATACCCACACTTAGCATTCTACTCATGACAGCCTTTGTACACTTAGTGCCTTTTCACTCGTTTGTATGCCTCTTTGTATGGAGCTATAAGGCAAGAGACATGCAACCAGTCCTAAATCCCATATGCACACAGTGAGGCAGAATGCTACTATCCAACTACTATAAAGCGTTGTACTTGACTATCACTTTCAATGAGTTGAATGCAATATATCATGATGCTTTCTTCTCTCAATTAGTGTTATTGTCATTGTCAGTCTCTTACACAAGATTGTGTTTATGAGTCCAAGCTTCCATCTTGGAACCTAATTCACTTGTGTAATAGTATGTCCATTTTCTATGTCATCATGAGTCTTGTATTCATCTTCCAACCTCCATAGCTCTTGTCATGCTCTAGATCCGTCTTTCTGACATGTTAGTGATTAAAGGACACTTGTGCCTAGCTGTCTATGTTCAGTTGTACTTGGTGCTTACACACATGTACGTTATAGGTGGCAATCGTCTATCATACTCGCTTCATTCTTTATTCTTTGCATGACAATAGAATAAGGCAAGGTAGGTCACACATTATGACTGGTGGAGTTTCCACATACTGACTTACTCTCTTTTTCTTGACTCTTAATCCTCTCTTGCTTCTACTCGTGCTTTCACTCCTACTCCACCTTTCATATATCAATTCCAAGGAATGTCAAAATGGAAGTATGTAGTATTTGTGTAAATCTAAAAGCTCAACCAATGAATGCAAGAGAAATAGAAGCTTTCAATTGTAAAGGAAGCACTACAAATTCATCATGAAAAAGAAGCAACAAAGAGAAATAAGGCCATGCACCATCGACGTAAGCGTTTGTTGTACCAAAATGATATATTAGACTTATCATTGCTAGTATTGACCACAAGAAGTCATGCTTATCCCATTTTCCTCGTCTTTTAAAGGATACTAGTAATGAAACTCTTGCTCAAATGTATTTAATGGGATGCCATGTGTAGCATGGAAGAGTTCATTCTAAAGTATTCTTCACTTATCCAAATGGTTATAATGATCCTAACCTTACAATCACAATTTTGAACATTATACTCTCCAGTTAAGAGGGTGCTTTACCATCCATTCTTTATTCTAGTTTAATAACACAATGCAAGAGAACAAAAATTAGATAGTTCTCGATTACCTCAAAATGCTTGTATACATGGGCTTATTTCAACAAGTAAAAGTGAATTCTTTGATGATAGGTCATATACATGATCATATTGATAAAATGTTTAGCATATTTGCAAAGCAGTTAGCTCAGCGCAATGCTTTTAACTTTCCTAAAATGATATGTAGCATATAAAATACTTATGTACTGAAACCATTGCAAGTATTGTTAGTGTAACTAATACACAGAAGGCTAGGCACATGCGTGTTTACCCCCAACAATAATCATCGCTACATACAAATGCTATTAGTGATGCTAATATCAACATTTTTAGTGACCATGATTCTAACACTAATAATAGCAACAATTGTAAGTAAAGTACCAATAATAATAGAGACAAATGCATGGAAAATACCAATGCTTATAGTGATGGTTGCAAGAAAAATAAATTGGCAGTGGTAGCCTTACTACCCATCTAACCACATTGGGTTGGCAAACAAAATTTGCCATCAATATAATTGAGTATCTTGATCTTTAATTTTTAAAGACTACCCAAAAGTATGATGCTATTTGATACATTCCAACTCCTTAACAAAACAAATAGAAGACATGTTGACAAATCCTTTATAGAGTCATATCCCCTATCAATATCAAAAAAGACAAATACAATCATGATATGGATCAACATCTAAAATAACCACAAGCTGTATACAATATAAATATTGTAAGGCATCGATCATAAGGCTATAAGCTATATAGAATGTAAATATCCTTGTATGTATGTATGTGTATTTATTTATGCATTATCACCATCAATATATGATGATAGCCCATGAAGCCACAAGTTGTACACGAGGGAGGAGAGAGGACATAGCAAAGTACATGAAAAAGTATTCAAAATCTCATCATGATGCAACAACTCCATAAAAGGAGTCTACAATTCAACCACACAAAAATCCCAAGTAAGATGTTGCATGATGATAAAACTAATTTACTAGAGTTTAGGGAGAGTAATCTCATACCGGTCCACCTCATGTATAGAGCTTATCAATGAGGGTAGTGTTCTCACCATAGCTTTTGCCAACTTTGAGGACTAATGACTTGTAACAAAATATTGCACAAACAAGTATCGTTAGAACCATGTTAGTACTTCAACCAACATGAAAAAGAGTAAATCACTAGTATAATTCATAGCCTATAGTGACACTATTTTGCATCACATAAATGAGACTCACAAGCATTTCTACTACACGTATCACTTCTATCTATCACTTATGTGAAGCCATGAGTGACATGGATGTCACATAAGTGACATCTATTGTAAATGTCATTTAAGCGATGCCAACCCTTTTTATCCCAAAAATACTATGTGACATGGATGTCACATAAGTGACATCTATTGTAAATGTCATTTAAGCAATGCCAACCCTTTTCCCCCCAAAAAGACTATAGATATCTCTCCCCCCGCCCCCCCCCCCCCCCCCCCCCCCCCAACACACACACACACACACACACACACACACACACACACACACACTCTCTCTCTCTCTCTCTCTCTCTCTCTCTCTCTCTCTCTCTCTCTCTACCTAGAAAAAAGTGAATTTGCTAATTAGAATACAATTTATAAGCTTACAATCTTTGTTTTTCATGGTGGATACATAGATTTAAATTCATTCTCTAGCACACCTCCACCTTTATCTCATATATAGACTTCTATGATAGCACATGGAGAAACATCATCCTCAATATCAATCCCTTCCATTGTACATGATGGATATGAGAAGCATGTGCCATGTTGGTATAACAATTGTCAAGAAGTATATTGATAGCCATGAAGGGTATATTATACCCTAGCAATAAGATTAGCCCATGGTAAGGTTTAATTTGATGTCTTAAAATTTGTTCAATTTCATAATTTTACTGTTATATTTGGGGGACTTGACCATACAAGGTAGTGTAGATATGTGTATCTTGCTTGGAGGATGATGATACAATCATTGATGCAAATCTCCCTCATACATGGCATGGTCAAGCACTTTTTTATTTACAACGTGAGGTTTCTCAATATCATTTGCCTAACAATTTTCATGACAAGATGTTGAGAATTTATCCTTTGCCTCCTCATATACAATCATTAGTGCAGACTTATGATTGTAGACTATATGGAGGATGGTAGGAGTCTCTTCTTAGAGATGAAGAGATTTTTAGCTTTTGGGATGGTTGAGGTATTTAATTGGTTATTCTACCATACCAAATGCTAGGCATGGCCTATTTATTACACAAGATCTACATGTCGCAAGTGACTAGAGGTCACATTAACATCTTTTTATGATCGTGTATACAATTGGAGTTTAACATAAACTTGCTTGGTGCATTTAAAGCATGAGTACCTAAAGGATTTGTGGTAATGCAACTTGTCTCTCTGAACAAGGTCTTAGGCATCATGAGGAAGAATGTTTGAACATTGATGGCAAAAACTCTTTCCTAAGAGAGCATAGCACACTTAATTAATAATAGTTGTGGAAGAATTGCAAGAATGAATTGTATCTTTGTCAAGTGTGCAAATGGTCATGAGCTTGGGTATATGACTCGAGATGTCTCAACTACATATCAGTTTATGCTATCATATTAGAGTGTAATGGGGATGAGTCCATGTTGAACTATGGGTGGCAAAGAAACTCCAATAGCTCCTCTAGATTAAGCAATTGTAAATGAAAAATGCCCTTTAAACTCATTGTACTAGCCTAAAAAAGGTTCTTTTTGATAGCCTTAAAAAGTATATTGTAAATGATGTAGATTTGATTTTTCACTAGTGTTAGTTGCACTCTATAAGCAAACAGTTAATAGATACTTCCTTTCAAGAATTGTACTATATAAAACATATGTATCATCATTATTAAACTTGTAAAGTGCACTTACAGATTTTTTAAGCTTTTTGAAAGCTACATGTCTAGGGGCTCTCTCTTCTTAAGTTCATAAACAAAAGCACGATTGCAAACCATTTGGGTTAGTTACATGTTCTCCTATGGTTGAAGTATTAGCCTTAAATGGAGATAGGAGAATCCAATAAAATCTCAAAAATAATTGGATTGAGCACATAATTATGTATATTCTACCAACACGTGATTGAGCAATGCTATGCAAACAAAATATGCTTTGCTCCTATCTCATTATGAAGGAATGGTATCATAAGTTTGATGCATTTATGTAGTCACATGGCTACAATCGTAGTACTATGGATCCATGCTTGTACACGAAGAAAGCCTGTGATGGATCTTTATTGATTTTGGTACTTATGTACTGCTATTTGTCTCATAGACTATTTGTCTGGAAGACTTGTATTCATGTATACTATGCAGTCAATCCTATCTACATGAAGTGTTACCATCCCCAAAGGGTATGAAAAATGTTTGACATGCTTTTGAGCTGCAATATCACTGGTTATTGCAGAGTTTTTACTATCATTTACTCTAGGACTGAAATTGTCGTGTCTGAGCAGTGGCATACCTATGCTACTTGACTAAAAGTTTTTGGGCTTTCCATTGATGAATTGATGTCTGCTACATGTCTGAATTGAGCAGGAATAAATTGAATGCAGGGTACCTACAAATGTGCATGTGTTACTTCAATGTTATACAAGCATTTCAATTAGTGAAAAGACATGTTGGATTGCAAGGAGTCAAGCATTCATAGTTTGCATACTACAATAAATACTTACAGCTGAAGATATAGCAAATGCAACAAGTATTGACAATATCACTTAGATTGTGGGAGAGAAGCTTGACAATAAGAACTTTTCTCTATAGAAGTTCATGATGCAATATTTCCGGATTGGAAGAGGCTATTGGGATCTTTGCATAAGAGATGAAGTTGAATTGAGACTCCTAGAAATGAATTTGACTATAGAGCAGCTAAGAGCTCATAGGTAGTGGTTAGAAAGAGCTATCAAAGTTTTGCATTTGTTCTTATTATGCATATTAGCTGTAATGGCTATATTGATTACTAGTTGTTGGACTCCAAAGGATGCTTGGGACATTCTTATGAAAAATTATGGTAAACAATAGTTCAATAATGTAACAAGGAATGGTAGGACTATTTAGGCTTGTACTACGGAGATTAAAACCAGTGTAGATGAGCTTGCATCAATTTCTTCCAAAGTTGATGATGATGACATGATTGCAGTCACCTTGAATGGGTTGGGAAAGGAGTACAAAGACTTTGATACATTGATCTTTGTAAGGACAAACCCCTTTAATGATTGGGATGAGCTACTTGCTTTGTTGTTGCACGAGGAAGTTGAGCTTGGCTTGAATACATGTTCCAGTACCTCTCAGAGTAGATATATTGTATTCTACTTGAGTCAGCAAAGCTAGAGGTGGCATAGCTTGTGGAAATTTTTGAGGTTGTGGCGACACTTGGAATGCCTATGGATAGCAGCAATAGAATGCATGGTAGAGTCAAAATGCAAAAGGTCCAAGAGGGTTTGATCCTTTAGAGGTAGGGGGAATATCACCTAGAGGCAAAGGTGGTTCTTGGTAGTCTCATGATTAGTCTAATAGGGACAAATATTGTTATTACTGTGGGAAGTATGTACACATAGCAAAGGACTATCATAAAAAGAAATTTGACATGAAAGAAAAAGACATATAGCATGACAACTATGCATCTTCTAGTAACACTCATGATGATCAAGTAGATAGGCTATTTACTATGCACTCGGGTAAGTTACTCATGATTATATGTGTGCATCACGTGGGTTTAAAATAATGTATTTTTAAAATACTATTTTTTATATATTTTTACATATAGAAGGGTGTAATATAAAGAGTTTATTTATAGATTAAATAGAAAAGGGTCATGTTTTATTCAAGAAAAATTCATAGATAAGGATATTTATAAATAGGCCCTGAACGCACGTGATGTAGAGGATATACATATAGTAACTTCCCCGAGACTATACACTATATTTCTAAGGATATGCTTAAGCAAGGCAAGGCTAATGAATAGTGGTATATAGACTCAAGTGCATCCAATCATACGACTCTGCATGATGAATGGTTTGATGAAATAATTGCACGCTCTCATGGCTATGTATTCATTGGTGATGATACATAGTATGATATCAAGCATACCAGTGTAGTATTGTTAGTCATGCATGATGGAAGAAAAAAGAGTCTATATGATATGTTACATATACCATCTATCGCTAAGAATCTAATGTTTGTTGGACAAATGGCAGAGCAGAATGTGCAAGTCAAATTCAATAGAGATGGCTATTTTATTGAAGAGTATGGAAATGGTTGCAAACAGATTGCTAATTTTAAAGGCAAAATAGATGGCAAGATGTTCACTTTGGATGGTTCTATTCCTGAATTAAAGGACCCCATGCTCACTGAAGCACATGGTAGAATTGTAGGAGCACACTTCAATGGAGACACCACTGCATGTAAGATTCTATAGTCTCAATTGTGGTGGCCTATACTATTTCATGATGCTGCCAAGTTTGTTAAGCACTGTGATGAGTGCCAGCATACAAAAGTTCCTATATGAAAGGAAAAATAGATTTGATGCCAATAATAGCATACCAACCATTCAAAACACCGATTATCTTACAAAATGGATTGAAGCACGAGCATTGAGGAAGAATGGTGCAAGGACCATTGCTAAATTTCTTTGGGAGCAAGTTATTTTTCGATTTGGTTGTCCCATTTAATTAGTTAGTGATCAAGGCACACACTTCATCAATGAAGTGATTAAGCATATGTTGTTTATCTTTTTGGTTATCCATTGAAAATCGTTTCACCATACTATCCCCTAGGCCAATGGTCAAGTGGAGGCAACAAACAAAAACTTGGTCAATGTCCTAACAAAAAATGTCTTCTCTTCTCACGAAGTGATTGGGACAATAAATTGATGGCAACCCTGTGGGTGTATTGCATTACTCTACAAAACAACTACTATTTAAGCTAGCATACGGAATAGAAGCAATCTTTTTGGTGTGATTCTTTTTTTGAGCTTTCATATAGTTGTACAAGAGAGATGGGAAGGCTAGAAGACTTGGATTGATAGTTTAATTGAATTGGAAAGGTTATCTAAAATTTAGCTTATCGCTATGCATGCACTTATTTGGGAAAAGGCAAGAAGAAAGGCCTAGTTTGACAAACATGTCAAACAACACGACTTTGAAAAAGGTGACCTAGTCTTACTGTATTCTATAAAGGGACGATTAACAAAAAATGAAGTTATGAGGAACAAGACCATTTTGGGATTGTCATATCAGTAGAACCAGTAACGTGGAGCTTGAAACCCTAGATAGAGAAGGCATAGGCTTCTTTAATGGAAGTCACATTAAGAAATATTACCCACTAGTGCACCCACTACACAAGCCCCCTATGCTCTTGCCATCCATAAACATATGGGAAGTATCCATTACTGAAATTGACTTGGAAGATGAGGAAATCGTTGCACTAGCCTATTTGAGGCTGCGAATCGCAACCCAAAAAGATCATGTCCTTGATGCATTGATTGAAGAAGGGGCTAATAATAACCTACTCATGTATGATGACTGAATCAAACAACCCTAGCTAGCTCCTACCATGGCCAAAATTTCTCCATATTGGGGAAAACCATACTTTCTATTAAAAAGGTGTATAGTCATGATCACCATCAAGATTGAAAGCCTCCTTATAAATTTTAATGCACTTCCAAATGCTGAAGGGGTGGGATAGGAAACACTCTTAGGTTGAATCTTCAAGAAAAAACTCCATGCAACATTGACTACGAGACCCAACATATCCAACTTTCTCTTGAAAATGTCAAAATCATAATGGCTTTTAACAAGGGCACCCAGACAACCTATGATGCCACTGATGTTTTCATCTGCCACCAACTCTAGTGAGGGGGGCAAACAAATAGTGAATGAATTACAACAAGCTCAGAAGAAAAAATAGAAACCATTAAGTAGGCTAGCCACCTCCAAAAATCCCACACTAAGTATGTTTCCAAGCATAGGTATCTGACCCACGAAACACGGGCCACCAAACAACCCAAATCTCAAACATGCTATCGAAGAATCGGACGAAATAGTTGGCATTATGGCAAACGAACACATGTGAAGCGATGATGGGTCCTTAAGGCCTTACTGCATGCACAAAGGTGTTATGAAGGCAACTGTTGGGTATGGCTTCCAAAAAATCCCACAATCACCACTGCCACAACCATGCAACTCAAAAAGGCAAGCCAATTCATTCTCACATTGCTAGTGACATTGATGTGGAACTAACCATTGTGCTTCCCTCTAGCAACCAGCAATTTAGGCTGACACTTAATCAAACACCTAGCCAAAATGCTACTTTTCCATCACAATCAAGTTTTGGAAGATCTCCGAATCATTGAGACTGCCACCATCTACTTGTAAGTGGAAGCCTAAACACCATAGCCCTCACAATAACATCGACTCCAGCTACCCCAACGGTCACCAAGCATCAGGTTCTAGAGACAACACCTTCTCAAACTCAAAGAGATAGATAATTTGTCTCCACTTCAAGTCCAATTATGCCTTAGGATCAATCTTCAACTACTACGATGATCACACCCCCATTTGGGCATGTGCCAAAGCTAAACGACAATCAAGAAAATCCTCCAATGAGGTTAGGTATACATATATCATTGGTAAGTCATATTAAACCAAAACCACCTACAGAATTGGTGTCTACATACGTGAGACCTATGATATCAGAACTAGATGCAGACATGGCTATCAATATGAGTGATAGTATGGTCGAAAACATCCACCATCTTGACAATACATTCATCCTATTTGCTTGTAGCTATGACCCCTTGGATCTAGGTCTATTAGATGAAGACACCGCAATGCTAGTTAGAGGCCTTCCTTGCTCTTGGGAGGAGTACAAATTCATCTTCACCAAGCATGCCTCTATTACTCATTGCCACTCAAGTTAGCTAAGGAGCAAGTCATACATGGCCTCTTAATAACATATTTCAAGCATAGCTGCATAGAGGGCCTTAAAAACAAAAGTAGCATACTTGGAAAAACTAGCCAAATCAGAATATACATTTCTTCAAAAGTGGTTCACTCTTTGGGCACAGTGGGAGTGACTTGGTTGTCAAATAATGACTGACGCTGAACAATGTCAAGCCATCAAAACCACTAAGTATTACCCCACTTATATTGCACTCACTTCTTTTTGAGTGTTGTCCATTACATGAAAAGCTCACCTCAAGGACCATGTGCTATTACATCAGTATTTGGATAGACTACTATGTGAGGAGGAATTACACATTGTTAGCTACCTTAACACATGAGATTTTCTCACAGATGTTCTCACTTGTATCATCCATGTGGGCATTAGACCAAGTGACATGGGCCATTATGCTGCCATGGAATACAATCCTAATTTTTATGATTGGCTTCTACAGAAGGGTCCTACAATATCTCATTAGCCTGCATTCTTGTGTATGCCTAGAGTTTTCACTTTGTAAAAACTTTGTTTGTGTTCTTTTTTTAGTTTTTTGTCAATCTGTAATAAGCATAGTTGAGCCATGTGCTATTTTGTCCTCCGCTACTCCACCCTTGCATGCTAGGAAGCATTGCTAAACCTCCAAGGAGGGGAGGGAGCCAATCATTTACTCAAAGTCAAATTCTTTCACAATTCACAATTTTTGCAAGGAATAAAGTAGCAATTAATTTTTTAACAAATGAAATGTGTGAGTTTACGTAATTTCAAATATCTTTCTCATCATAGATTATCCTTTTTACAAACACATAAAAAATGATAGGAGTGGATGAGAAGGTTGTCTTGAGAGGCAAGGGAAGCCATGGATTCCTTTTATAGACGTAAAGCAAGTAAAATATAACATGAATGCAAACATCTTGAGAAATGGAGATTTGAGGTATAGACAAATCCAGAAGCTTAAACAAGTTGTTGGCAAAGAGCAAAAAGCCAAAGAATTGGTGGAAGTGTGCTCCTTGGCTAAGTATGTGGAGAAGTTTGGGGGCATAATTAACCATCCAAGATGTATTGAGTTCTTGACAAATTATGATGTAGACAAAAGAGCAGGGACTGTCATTGTGAAAATAGCAGAGGGATTACAGAAGGTGGAGATTCCTCTCTCAAGGAAATTGGTGCATCGAGCTCTAGGCCTACCACAACACCCTTTCAAACCAAAAGAAAGAAAATATGTCATGGCTCAATTCAAATTTACAAAGCAAGAAATGGTTAATGATGTCATCAAGCTAGAGGCAATCCCTGATCATGATTTATAGCTGTAGGCCCAATTTATACACACATTGTTCTCTGGTGCTCACCACAATAATGCTACAATGAACAAGATCCACTTGACCATGTTTGAAGACTTGGTTAGAGGGAACTTGAAGGATGTGGACCTAAATGCATACACAAGAAACACAATATATGTCACTAGGGAAAGTCGATGCTAGAGGAAAAAGCTATGAAGAGTTTCCATGGTGGCTTTTGGCAGTGTACTAATTGCCATTATGGAGGAAGCTCTAAATGGCCCAAATGTAGTTAGAAAGTGGGCAGTGGGCAACAAGCACGTAGGATGACACATCAACCTTCAATACATGAAGTAACATCAAAGGAAAAGACCACGTGCAAAGCAGGATCCAATACCCATGGGAAGCAAAGTCAAACCCGAGAAGGGGAGAGTGTGTAGACCACCCATGGCAGAAGAAAAGTACAGATGTTGAGGAATAAAAAGATCGAAGAAGAGAGAAGAAAAAGGGTAGAAGATGCACATCAAGAAAAGCTTGAAGCCATTAGAAAGTAGAAAGAGGAGAAAGTTAGAAACATAGAAAAGGCACAGAAAGATGACCAAGAAAAAAGCAAGGATAAGGGTTCTGCAAAAGGGGGGAAGAAAAAAGGTGCCACCAAGAGGCAATATAAAGAGGAAACAACACCCTTGCAAGAAAAGGATGCACTAGAAATGGCCATGGAGGAATCTTGAAAGGCAAAAGAGGAATGCCGAGCCAAGGAAAGATAGGAGAATGAGGACTATCATCAGGTTGTACAAAACTCTATGGAGCAAATAGGAGGGGAAAGAAGATAATATGGATGCTCCATCCACCCCGCCCCAACATGGAGCAGGATCAAGTAAAAGCACAAAGAAAGTAGAAAGTTTAGCGAGTGGGGAAAACCATGGGGTTGAAGACAAGGGAAAATAGCTAATCCAACTAGGACCACGATCACCACTCCCACCACCAAGACAACAGGTAGAAAAAGCCACACCACCCTTGAACTTACCATCCCTAAACCTACCACTCCTACCCTTGACCCCTATAGGAGAAGGGTTCTAAACCAAGCTGCCTTGGCAGCACAGTGGCTAGATGTAATGTATTTGCTAGTCTCTAGAAGCAAATCAAAACAACCAATAGTCACTTGATCAAAGAGGCTAGCCATAGTGGAAGAAAAATTGGAGAGGAGGGGTGAGAAGATCCCAAGGGTAGAATAAACATAATCTCACATGCCACTCATCACACAATGGCCTAGATAGGACTTTGATGATTTACTAAAGACCTCGGAAGAACAAAGGGACCATAAGGAAGAGGAGAGGAAATAGGTTGTGCTAGCACTAGAAAAAGAAAAAGAGGCCTATGTCACCTTGCAACTGCACTACACAAGTGACGTCTACACCCTAAGGATGGAGATAGCTTCACTAGCAACAAAGAGAGGAGTAGACAATAACAAGTATGAAGAAGTACTACATTAGTACACACAAGAGAAGGAGAGCATGAAAAAATGGGAAGCACAACACAAGGAGGCCATGGCCACCATGATTGAACTAGAAGAGAAGGTGAAGAAATAAAAAGACTAGAACAGTGAGTTGTGACAAGATAGAGAAGAAACTATATAGGTGAAGGAAATGATGCTCTAGTTGGAAGGGCAATAGGAGGAAGCCGATAGGAACAAGAAAGACCTTGATCAAAGAATATACAAATTCAACAAGGAGAAAGAAGAACTTCAATGAAATATAAGGGGATGAATTGCCACTTTAGAAGCCTTGATGAAGTGGTAGAATAGAGGGTTAGAACAAGCCACGAAGAAGATGGACCAATTAGAAGCAAGAAGTGAAGAACCCATGCAAAGAGCTAGCTCACATATTAGTAAATGAAAAACATGACAAGGAAGTGGCCTTGGATAGGGTTGAAGTGGTAGAGAGAATAATGAAACTTTTAACAAAGGAGTTTCATGAAGACACAGAATAAAGTCACAAAACCCATGGAAGAAGACATGACATAAGACCTCAAAAGGAAATTGCAGATATCCAAAGAGGCACTTCAGAACACTATGGGACCTCTGCCATAGTTAATTGAGTACAAGCCCACAAGGGATGAGGTAGTGCCTCAACTCAAGGTAGATGGCTTCTTAGATGAGAAATTAACTAGATTGGGCTTCCTAGAGATAGAACAACCATCATTGTCACCCTTGCCACTAGATATGGAGGAGTACAATATGTGAGATATTGAAGACACTAGTCCTCTTGACCAGCCTAGCATAGAGAACTCATCAAATTAGTCTACTTAATTAATAACATTGATATACAGAAAGTGAAAGAGACTTGCAAGGATAAGTGAACTCAGAAAATGGTGCAAGGCAATAGCCCAAGAGGTGTCTGACATCCCCTTTGAGAAGATGAGAGAGGTAGCCTCGATTCGTTGCAAGGATGAGATTGCTTGAGAAGAGCTAAGCCACGGGATAGACCCATGTAATTTAAATTTGACATGACGAGTAGGAAGCTCAAATGGACCCTCCCTATTAGTGTCATGGAACATGTGATCTAAACTAGGGAAGCCTTAGGACAATGCTAGATCGACAAGAAATTGCAAGACCCACAGTCATGGTGCACTGAGGAGCATTATTGGAGTGATAAGGTTGGAGAAGTACCTAGAAGGGTTCTAGGATTTGAGGCACAATTGGCCTAGTGAAGATCCATTCTAGAGACCAACAACATGGCGTGGATGGATTTCTACAATGCTACATCAACTGAGAGAGGAAACCCCTCTTTTCTGCCTTACCCTAGGAGGCATGGAGTGGATTATGACCCTAACATCCATGGAAAATATTACTACTCACTAATCTACAATGCAAGAGCCATAGGGCTAGATGACTATCTTAAGTTCCAAGAAAGGGGCTTGGTTCCAACCTTCCAATAATTTGTGGATACATTGTAGAATTTCCCAGACCGAGACTTCATTGCCACATCCAACTATCTCAAACTCATACCGATCTTACTAAAGCAAAAGAGAGCACTAGAGGAGGAAGGGCTCCACCCTTTGTTCTTTGACATCAACGTAGGTATTGACAAATATGCTATTGCCCATCTCATTCTATGCACCAGCATGCTATGGCTTGTTTGAACCTATTGGAAGACACGAATGGCACATGCTTCACCAGTTCTAGTCATCCCTTCCAACCCATAACTCCCTTGTCAATTTGACTATCTGTAAATACTTACATCATGAGCAAACCTTGTCTTGAGCACTCATTGAATCCCCTCCTCCCTCCACCTACAAAAGGGGAAAAGAAAGGAAATATTATGCATCTTTATATCTTTGAAAAATGAGAGAGTAAAAAAGCATATATATATATCCCCCAAATTTCACAACACCTAGGGGTTCTTAAGCTTAAGAGTACCCACCACTGACTATTGTTGGCCAACCCCCTAGCCCATTTCCCCCCCCACAAAAGGTTCAGGATCCTTAACACAGTAGGACACTCCAAGAAATTGGTAGACTTGTCTCCCTGAACATCACTACACAGCACATTACCACCTCTCATGGATTGGGTCCTCAAGTGTGGGATAGATCTAGAGAGTCTTGGCTTCTAGCACAGATCCATATCCCAATCACACCAATCATCCACCTTTCCGCATTGCACGCACACTATTCCTTGCAGAAAATACATTGAGGAGCCATGAAGACCCACCAAGATATACCCTTCGTTTGTCTTCAACTCAACCTCTTACCCCTACCTCTCATCAAACTACACAGCTTCCATGCACTTCTATAGGTGCCATGGGACTGGTGCACCACAATAGTGAGGGGGATAATGTTAATTGGTTTGGTATGAAATAACAAAATGGGGCAAAAGTGGAGCATGTGAGAGGAAACAACCAAGGGCAATAGGAGAAAGCATCAAGAAAAAGAGAAAAGTAGGTGAAAGATTGGAAAAGAGTCAAAGAGAGCACATGCAATGAGAAAAGATGATGGACCAACATCAAATATGCCAACAATTAATGACAAGTCACCTATGGGCACAAGTTGTAAAATTAATTTTTCTCAAGCGCTAGGCTTACTCCTGCCATGCAAGTTGTGAAATCAAAATCACAAGTAATGATGCACGGGTGTGTGAGTTAGCCCCTTGCAGAAAATAGATAGCTTGAAGGGTCACAAGACCCCGAGGGTAGGTTTTAATTGAATGGGTGGTGGGCACCAATAGAGAATAGGGCCTTGCCAAAACTTCAAAAAATTAAAACTTTGTATATAAGGTGAGAAACCTTATTTGTATAACTCATTCCATGTTTAATACAACAAAGGCTTATTTGCTTCTCTACCACTACTTTGTTTCTTCACCTTTGAGTACTCTATGCACATGAGCTTTTCGAGGCAGTGAGAGAGAAGCCTTGTGAGGGCTTGTGTGTTGGTTCTTGCTTTGTGTTTGATCCTCTACCATTTCTCCTCACCTTCTTGGGATTCCTTTCCAATTGAGAGGTAGAGAGATTGAGTTGCTGCATCATGTGTAGAGAGCTTGATGGACCTTGAGAGAGAGAGAGAAAGAGAGGGAGATCAAAGGTGGAACCATCTCAGCTTGGACAAATGAGCAAGAGGATTTGCCTTCATGTGCATGAGGGACGATGGAGCAGCAATAAGTGTGTGGAGCTTGAGTGCGGATGTTGGTGGAGTTGTTGGAGCTTCGGAGCTCACAACACTCATCTAGACTACAACATGACGATCCTCTTACTTTGACTATTCTCTTTTGGTATTTTTCTTGCTTTTGGTAGGCCATGGGCAGCTATTCATAGCTAGCCGAGTGAGTGAGATTGGATGGAAGGAGAGTTCGTGGGGTGAGAGAGTGTGAGAAAACTTGGTTAGAGAGGGCACATGAGTGATATGTGTTTCCCATCCAGATTTGGTAAGTAGGGACTCAAACCTACAATATACTCTTGCCTTTCTATAATTGCTTCAACCATTACCTCACCACATGACTTAGGAATTGGGGAGGTATTTATGCCCAACACCTTCTCATGCACATAAAAAACCTCTCAGGAGTGGGTGACACTGGGATTTATACACATTTTCATAAAGTGATGTAGAGGCAAGGCCCTCATCTCCCTCTAAAATGTCCTTTTGCAAATAATCTAGCACATCCTAAATTTGTTCTGTAATGATTCCACTTCACTCAAGTCTTTGTCGAGGTCATTAACCCTTGTCACATTTTCCATATTCTCATCAAAGTTATGTCTACCCTTCAAGTCCTTTTCTATAGCATGGTTGTCCACACACTCTATATTTATGTAATAATCTACAAAGTTTAATAAGATGACCTAATAAGGAAAAGAAGAATAATATAGACAGTAGAAAAAAGAAACAAACAATTACTCTTCTAAAGATGTGCCTTATGAGCCTCTCTTGGCCACTTCGAGGATTCGTGTTGGTTACATCCAACTTTTGCACAAGTGTCATTGTCATTAAATTAGCAGTGAAACAAAGGGGGTGGTATTAGTGCCTATAGGCCAGCATGAAAGAAACAACCACATAGGCAAAGTCTAAGCACTCCCCACCACCACAGGCAATACAATACTCTGCCTCATCCACATTGTGGGGTTTGGTAAAAAAATGTCAACCTTTTGCTTCTTTTTAGTTCTACAATCAATAATTTAACAAAGTCATCTAGACCTAAGTCTCTTAACACTTGACCTTGAGAGTGAATCATATTCCATCTACATGACAAATTTGACAATTTCATGGCAATAAACAATACGAATGCAATGCTTTACAAGAATATAAATAGTAATAAAGAATAAAAATTAGTAGTTGACATTGAAGCAATCAAAGAGTACCAACAAAAAAGTACAAAAGTTTTAAAATTGGTACTCAAAGAATCCAAACTTGGTACTCAAGGTATATTCATGTGATAATCCTACTAAAAAGTATTAATAGGTTAAACACTATTTTAACTGTAATAAAACTACAAAAAGCATCACAAACACATAATAAGCTCATTTGATTCATACCAAAACACAACAGTTAAAATTTCCAAGCACCAAATTTCAAAACTTGGTACCAAAAAAGTACCAAAGGGTTTTTAAAAGTATCTAAGATACAAAAATCTACCATATAATACCAAAAAATTTCTCTTGAGGGTACTAGTTCTTTCCTACCAAAACATAACACTCCAAATTTCAAAGTACAAAAATTTAAAGCTTGGTACACAAAGAACCCAACCTAGTTACAAAAGTACCAAAAGGTTGTGAGGGCTAGTTAAAATACAATAAAAGTACAAAAGTACCAAATGATACTAATACAAGTAGCAAATTTCAAGACTTGTATAGAAAAAATCCAAGTTGGTACCAAAAAGTACCAAACTATTTTGTTAGGTACTAAGAAATAGTAGAAGTACCAAACAATACTAAAAATATCTCTTAAGGATATACCTCTCCTATCAAAATAACACTCTAAATCATTAAGTACCAAACAATATCAAAAACATTTTAAGAATTATCTTAGATATAATAACAATACCAAAAAATACCAACAAGTGTCAAAAATGGCTTTAGGATATTAAGTAATTAGGAGAAATATGGACTCTCTTTTTTGCCCCTTTAAGGAGTGAATCAATAAAAATAAGCCTAATCAATGAGAGAGCTGGGATTCCAGATTCATGTAGCATGAATCTTTTACACATCTTAGCCCAAATCTTCCCTCAACAATAAAATAAGGGAAAATGTGGAGAATACAAGGATGTCAGCTAGCATGCGTTTATTATCTAAATTTTTTTGAGAGGAAGAGAGTAGATTAGTTTGGATATTCATCACTGTTTTACTTGTCAATTATACTTGGCCATTTTCTTGCTGGTAATATGGGGCTGATCTCCTATGAATGACTAAGAACATTGAGAGTAGATTTTCTATAACTTTGTTAATGGCCAAGAAATAAAGCGTCAATAGTAATAAGAGCTATCAAGTGATGCATCCCATGGCACAAGGTTTATTTAAAAGGTACAGTAATGCTTGATAGTAGCAAGGAGATAATGTTGAAATATTTTTGCAGCATAAACCATCACTAATCCTTGTCTTTTGATGGTGGAATAGCTCATTTCCACCTAGGTGAGTTGGTGACTAGCAAAGTTCACAGGGAAATCCATGATATCCATTATGAGGTGGACTCCAGAAACCCTAGGCGACAAACCCCATAACATTCCATGGGAGTGCCAGGTGACATCTCTTAGATTCATCTCTCGATGGACTGCTAAAAACATGCCTAGATAGTCGATAGGCGAGCACATTACAGGATAATCTTTTATCTCTTGGAACGATTGTTAAAAAGAGAGGAGTATGTATTGTATGAGCTTCATGTGTTCACGGTGCATCTCGAGGCCAATCCTAAGGTGTAGGAGAGCCGTAGTGGGGCCGTAGCAATTAGCCGAGAGCTCCTTGTGTATGTTTTATGTGGTGTGTAACACCAATATGTGTAGGGACTTCTTCCTGAAAGTTAGTGACTTGAATTTTCATTTTCTCATTTTTTAATGTTTGACTTTTCATATCTCTCCTTTTTAGTTTTTCCCTCTTTCTTAGGTGGAACTCAAATTTATCATTTCTCTTTCCCCACTTCTTCTTTCTTGATGAAATTTTATAGCCTCATTGTTGCTTGCCATATTTGTAGCCCTATGAAAATTCATTGCCTCTACACAAACACGGAGTGTATTTCTCATTTTTATGAGAGTAGAGCTTATTCTACAAGAGCCTTGAGATTTTCTTAACAAAAATTTATAAGTATATTGTTCTCTTCCATGGATGTTCTTTGGTAAAGTTTTATGTCGTTTGAAAAAAACATGTATAAGTTACGTGCACGATTTGACATGAACTTTCTTTTGTTTTGGTACTCTAGGAGTCTCTCACAATCAAGAACAATGATCTTTTAAATACTCAACTTCTTTTTCAACATCTTTGGGTTTCTTTGTAAATAAACTTACAAGTATGTTGTTTTGATTTTTGTTGCTCCACAGTTAAATTTCTTCTTGTTTGGACAAAATCTATGCAAGTTATATGCATACTAAGCTCTCCTTTGCTTTTGTACTCCAAGAACCTCCCACAGTGAGAAGAATAATGATTTAATAAAAACTCAACTTCTTTAACATCCTGCAAAGAGAGCCATAGGTATATTGTCATTTTTTTCTATTGCTCCAAGGTTAAATTTCAACTCATTTGGACAAAGCCTATGCAAGTTATAAGAATGCTTTGATTTGAGATTTCTTTTGTTTTTGTACTCCATGAATCTCATAGTGAAGGAACAATGGTCTTGTAATAACTCAACTTCTTATTCAACATCTATAGGCTTCTTTGTGAAAAGAATTATAGGTACACTGTCCTCTTTTTAAAACTTCTTCATGGTTAAATATCATTGCATTTGGAGAAAACATTTGCAAATTATGTGCATTTTGTATCCTAGGCCTCCATCTCAGCAAGATACACCTATTGTCCAGAAATCAACTTTTTTTTGAACATCCTTAGGATTGAGGGCTATAAAGTTTCTTAAGTGTGTTTCTCTCTACAATGATTAAATGTAAAATTTTGTTTTAGATATAAGTATTTTTTAATGAATTATTGTTGTTGACATCTAGTTAGGATCAATGGGAAGAAATATCTAGTATAGATTTGAACATTAAGTTTGCAACGTTAATAATTTTAGTCCACAATTAAAATGACATGAATAAGAAAATATTTTGTTAGTTTTTGATCTTGTTAGGATAATTTTATTTAGATTCTAAAACCATGGAATAGCATGAGATAGCATCAATGCTGTAGTCTCATAGCATTGCATAACATTAGAATTGTATATGTGAAAGGACAAAGGGATGCTTGTGCATGAAAATATTATTATACTAATGATTATATGATTCTATATATGGACAAATTCACTTACATGTAATAATAAAAGCACATAAAAACTTGCTGATAGGTAACTTTTGTATTTGGCTAATATAGATGTCTTCACGGAGGAAAAATATCAGTAACATACTTGTAATGGATATCTTCAATAGAAAAGATAGTAGCAATAATTGAATTCGTGTTAAATATTATAAGTTGGATTGGATTTTGATGTATCCAAGTACTCGAGGAAGTTTCAAGGTTGAGCATAAGGATGTTATAGACCCTAGCAAACATTGGAAAGGTAGAATTTTAGAGTTTAGAAAAGTGTTAAAGGGGACAAGTACAGTAACTAAAGTGTTGATCCAACATATTTATACACATAAATAAATCTGTGTGCATGACGAGAACTGTATTGCAAAATATAAACAAAATAGCAAGTTTCTAAATTTTATCATTGTTTATCCTTTTGCATCAGAGTTGTTTTTTATAATCTTTGCAGTGTTCTAATTCAAATGTGTTTTAATGATAGCTTTATATCCATCGAATCTGCATGAATAGCACAATATGGAATGTTTTGGTAAGATACATGTTTGGCATGAAGACATAGGTTCTTTGATCTATGATAATAACTATGCAAGTCAACTTGCAACTCAAAATATCTTTTTTTATAATTCATTGTTATGCAGTAGAAAGTCAAAGATTGCAGCATATCCCATTGCTACCATTATCTAGTTGTGAATGGTTGATTGGTAGCTTGGAGTTGTTAGGAGCATGTAAGTCAAAGATAAAATCTAACATCAATAGTGTATGAAACCTACCACAGGCTCCAAAGATGTGCATCTTAGTTGGTTTATTCCATTTTCATCGTTTGCACATTTGTTTGATTCATGTGAGGTTCTAAAGAAAACGAAGATTACTTATCAATGCAAGTGTTCGTTTGAGGAATGAATGAGTCAACTATTGGGAAAGTCATGGCAGGTCAAAAGAACACATTTTGATGAGATGATCAAGTGCATGGTCAACCAATATCAGATCTTACATTCATGTAAATCTTTTTTTATTGGATTGTATGTCTTGATTAATTGATATAGGTATTGCTTAGATGAATTGTTATGTTAGTCACTTTTACTTATCATATATTTTGTTTTAATAACAGGTATTTCATCGCTAGACAAACTATGTGCATTTGCTTTTGATATAGAAGATGGCGACTTTTGCGACAGGAGTGGATCCGGCTTGGATCAAGATACCTGAGATGAGACACATACAACTGTCATAGATGTGGTTATCTTGTGAAATGGTCATAAAACACCATATTAGAGAATTCGGGAATCTCCCAAGTCCCACTTTCAAATAAGGGGTAAATATTTGGCCATGTGGCTAAATATTAACCCATGCTTCAAAGTGGGACTCAGAAATACAACCTATATAATAATTAGGGTAGACTCCAATTTCAAGTAAGAGAAAAATATTTGATCATGTGGCTAACTACTAACTATATTGCGAATTCCGAAACTATATGAGAATTCCCAAATTCCCTAATATAGTGTTATAATCCTTTTGTAGTTAGCGTAGAGAGTCATTGGCCCATTTCTTTTCTGAGGCAAGAAATCCAATTAATATCCAATGAGCCCTTGTGCAACTTCTATTTCAAGTTAGATAATAGAAAGGTCATGACTCATAGTGAACAATCTCTGACATGTAAGCAATGTGCTTCTCCACATATCCTTGAGATAGTGGAATCCTTGTAAAAATTCTTATAAAGAGTGAATACAAACTTTTTAAAACTTCAGTGTACTTCTAATTTTGATAATTTTGGTTTACTGTGATCCAAGCATGTGAGTATATATGTCGTAATTAGTTAATCACACTAGTTAAAATCATGATTAGATTGCAGACTAGAGTTCTGTAGCCTTTTGAATATTGTCTTTGCATAACGATATATTGCATCTCATCTCTTCTACTCATCATGATTAAATTGCAGACTAGAGTTCTATAGCCTTTTGAATATGTTTTTTACATAACAATATATTGCAGCTCATCTCTTCTACTCATTTTTTGAGCACTCACTATGTTGTTGGAAGGAATGAAAATAAGTATTGAAAGTATTAAGATTTCTAATTGTTGTGTTTGAATGTCTTTTAGATATTTTCCTTTAAAAAATCCAATATTTTCTCTAGTTAGACTTGAACATACTCAACAATCCAAACATATCTGAGGATATAATGAAGTGTTTGTCTATTTGAGTAATTTTGATGGTGGCTTTCAATTATTGATATAAATATCTATGGTTAGGGTTTTAATTTGAAACTTTATAGTTAAAAATTTTATAAGAACCTTTATTTAAAACCCTTGATACTCAAAATTTAGATCTCTAAACTCATTTTCACTTTCATCAAGTGCAATGTAGCCTTTGCCATCTATGTTTTGTGCACAAATATGTAAGTAGAGGACAGTGAGGAAGATATCGACACACCCTCTCGACCTCTCAGCTATAGTTTTTTGAGAGGGAGCTTGAGGAAATCACTCTTGATCTAAGAGAGGAGGCAACATAGAGCTTAGCTATTGTACACCCACCTCAGTGCCCTCTTATTGAGATGTTGAGCAATAAGCCATCCCTTACTTCTCTCCTTGCTATCACCATCTAGGGGATTGAATACCTATTCATGCAAGATATGTTGGAGATCTTGGAGATAAGAGAAGAATAACTATACTATATCATGGTGCGTAATGCACCATATGATTTTATAGATTTTGATGTACAAGATGCTCCACCATATGTGGAGGAGGTAGCTCGATATGATGGCATGAGCGTTAATGAAATCTTTGCCATTGTGAGCATATAAAAGCAAATTAAGGATGCAGCACCATAATATGACACCTCTGACTAGGACTTTGAGCACTTGCAGGAAAGCCTTTTTGGTCATTGATCTGAACTACATGATAACTTCCTAGGAGAGAGATGAGGGTGGCCCGATTGCAGGAGCAAACCTGGATGCTCCATTATAGTGGCAGATAGATGACGCATAGAAGGTAATGTTTTTGATTTTTAGCTCAACTTCATCCATAGGACTTCAGGGCATAAGGACCCACAACATGAAATTTGATCAAGATCAGAGGACCCCTATTCGCAGGCTGTAGATTTAGGTCCCCCAGACGTGTGAGCATGCAGATAGGGCTCTTGTAGGGGTCCGATCCCAATCAAATTTCATGTTGTGAGTCCTTATGCCTTAGAGGCCCTATGGGTGCAGGCAAACAAAAAATTGAAGCACATATCTTTAATACTCAATGAATAGTGAGTCTAATACTAAACTTATGTGACGTAGGGAATTATCTGTATAGATGAGTTTTCATTTAGGCAAGGTGGCAGAATCTAGTGGCCAAGGAAGGGTAAATGATTCCATATTGAAAGAATACGTTAGCCAGCTTTTCAATGACATAGTAGTATTTCATAAGATATGTTCTCTTGCTTTCGTTGAGAACTTCCTAAAGTTGAGGGCACTGCTGGCCCCTTCAAGACCATCCCAACTAACTCCAACATGGAGAAAGTAGTGTTGCTTCAACGTTCAAAGTTGCTCTACTTGTTCACAAGTATTAGATCTGGCCCACTTTTCTCCATGGTGGCCCATGGTATGATTGCTAGGGTTGAAGACCCCACTCTCATTAGGTAAGAACTTTTGGGGCAAAATGCATTGTTGCCTATGATAAAGAGTAGCTCTAACCATGGGGAGCCTAGGACGACAGATTAGATGTATTTACTATCTAATGATGTCTCTTTTGCAATGTAACGCAGTTTGTAATCTTCTTTTGTACTAAAAAAATTGACGTTATTAGATTTGTGTGCAATGTAGTTCGTGATACGTGTCATTTATTATTGTTTGTATTTGAATGTAATGCTTACTTGTCGGATTTATATGCAACATGATTCATTATTTAAATTTAATACACCGCACTTTATCAAATTCGTGCGTAATATTTATTTATCCAAAGGCACTTAACGATAACTTAAATAAATAAATAAAACAAATAACAAATGACTAAACAAAAATAAGATGTGTTAAAAGTTTATATTTATATTCATAACAAGTTACAAAGGATCCTATACAAGTACGGTTTTACAAAATCATTTCAAAAGCTAGATTTCATAGATGTTTCACTAGTAGATCCCTATTGTTATTGCTCAATACTAGGACTGTCCCTCTATCATCGAAAGAATCTCATTAGGGGAGTTTTGAGGTCTTGAAAATGCCATATAAGCGATCCTAGAGAGAGAAAATATTTTACAAAATAAAATCATTTTTAGATTTTCATTTTTTAATATTTTGGTAAGTAAATTCATAAAAATTCACATCAAACCTAGAAATCTGGGCTGCCATAAAGGTGACAAAGATTGTCATAATGAAGATCTTATTCATCCTCAATAAAGCAAAAACTAATATTCAATTTAAATTTTGTTCGACGTTTGATTACTTCCCTCCATTTTTACTATCTTCTTTCATTCCCATCCTTACTAATTTTTTCTTCATTTTCCTTCTTGTTTCTAATTCTCATAGTTTTTCAATCCAAGCTTCTAATCACATCCTTAGCTATGGATCAATCATCCAATGATCTCTATAGCTCTAGTAAAAGATCTCTCTATCATCTTCATATTGAGTTGGATAGTGAGTAGTATGAACCAATAAGGAAAAGAACAAAATCCATTACTATTATAGAGTCTACGAAACAATATTTAGGTTTGAAGGAAAGAAGAATCTTGATCTTTGGTTAGATGGCAGGCTATGTCCCAAAGATCCTAGCAAAAATAGCACTCCGTCTTTCTATAATAACTCTTCATTGTTGAGGTTCATTGGTGATGGTTATAATGGGTTTCTAGGTTATACACTTAACTTGGTTGTGTAGAAAAGGATGTCCTCAAATTGGAGAACCATCTTCTATCAAAACATAACAATGAGTTACTGCAGAAGCTAGAGGGCTATTAACAGAGGATTCATTCATTGAAGAAACACATCAAATCTTATCAACGAAAAAAAACTATTTTAGGCCTTCAAAATCGACAAAAGACTCTTAGAAATATTGAGAGTCTCAGATGAGGAGGAGGTGGTTGTAGTAAAAAAAAATCTAATCAGTAAGGTACATTTTTTTTCACTTTAAAAATATGAAAATATGACGTTGTTTATAATTAATTGTATTGATTTGTGATGTTGATTTTGTTTAGGTCTCTTCTTCAATCGAATGCAAGTGAAAGAGATTCTTTGAAAGCATCTTAGTTTTATCACCTTCTTCCTTCAGTAGTTTCAAAAGATATTTTGGAGAAGAAGAAATTTAAAAAGCCAAAGAAACAAGGCTTGGAGTCATTTATAAAGGATTATCCAAAGCCAAAGAAACAATGCTTGGAGTCATTTATAAAGGATTATTCTTTGGATATTGAGTTAGTGTAGAAGACACTAGATAATATTGGTATTAATCGAGATGCTTATATACAACTTTTCCAGCTTTTACAGTCAAATCTTCCAAGGCCATCTGTGGTTAAAACTATTAGATAGAGAGTGAATAACAAAGTGATGGAGATTTTGGATAAGCCTTTCCATATCAATGCTAGCTTCAAGGGCAAGAAAAAGAAAGTTGTATTCAATGAATTTAATAGTATTTTCCTTCACTTGCCCACCCTACAATGTTTAATGATTAGATTCTATGACTTGTCACTAAAAACCAAATGAATCTTTTTAAAAAGGCAATGATAGAAGCTTGGGATAATCAACACTTCACTCACTATATGGTAAGAAGTTTGCATATGTATGTCTCTTTATTGTTTGACTCATATAGGGTTTTCTAATTGAATTTCTTTATTTGTTAACTATGCAACATATTTTATACAATCATGCTCCATATTTTATCAAGAAATATGGATCTCTATCTATCTAGTCAACCCAAAATATGGAAAAATCACATTATCAAGCAAGAACAAAATACTTTAGACACACAAGACATGGAGGTGGAAGATACAAAGCAAACAGTTTATTAGAGGTCTTTTAATGGATCTACAAACAAATTTGGCACAAATTCAAGCTCAAGGACACAACTGCATCATGTAATACATTATCTTTGGTAAGGACTATATCCACTGTTACCCACAAAAGAAAAGAGAGATATTTAAATTCTTGTGTAAAGCAAAATTCAAAAAGGTTACAAACTAGACAAAGAGATGGAAAAGATGGGTTTCAAGAAACCCTTAACATCTTTTAGTCCGACTCTATTGTAGAAGAGTCATTAGTTTCAAGAAATTCACTAGGTCCTTTAACACTACAAGATATAGGCCTTATACCGACGTTTAAAGTGACGAAAATGCAAATAACAAAATTTGCATCTATCGTCACAAAAAGCGTCGTTATTGGTGACGCCATAGAACAGTTAGTATCACCGTCGCTATCAGCGTCGGTATTGGCGTCGATATCAGCGTCTCAAATGCGACGCTGATACCGACGCCAATACGGACGGTTTGTGACGTAAATAATGACGCCAATAACGACGCGAGCAATAAAATTTGTGACGCTAATAGCAACAGTAATAGACTTTTTTTTTTTTGTGGACTGTGTGCTTTATGAGAGCCATACAAAATAGTTTCTGCACTACTGTGTACAATGCGCTTGCAAACAAAAACAATGTATATTGAAATCATAAAACTGATACATGAAATAAATACATGATCGCATAATAAGCAATTGGTACAATCATGATAGGATATCACTAATACATAGAAAATGTCTACATAGATCAGGCGACTCAAAAATAAATGTGTGTGAGCTCCAGGGATCCAAGGGCGAGCTATATATCCTCGTCCCCCGAAAGCTCGTCCCGCCGCCGCAAAGGAGCATCGAACGGACTCTGCAGAAAAAGAAACAACACATCAGTCTACCATACAATAATGCATTCAAATATCTCATGGTAACTACAGACAAGAAAGATAAGTGACTTATAGGGCTGCCACGTCTATACATGGTCGATCAATGCAGTGAGACCATGCCTTTCTGCATATCAAGTCTCAAGGCCAGTCGGATCGCGATTTGTAATGGAGTGCTGCAAAAAAAACAAAATGCTAACTGTTAGAAATATGATTGTCAGTACAAAGAATATTTCAAAAAAATAAACAAGCAAAATAAAAGAAAAACTTACAAAGTCCTCCAAATATGTCCTGTGGCCGCCACTCCCAAGATGATGGACCAATCCGGCCTCGAATCGTGCCCTCGCCGCCTCGCGCTGCTGACTCCAACATCCTCGAGAATTTGTAGCCTCCTCCCTCAGTTGGTGCTAGTCGTTTGCATCTAACCACTCGGGCTTTGTAGCCCCACTCTTGATTGCCTTGCGTGCGTCGGATCGTCTATGTGACATGTATGCACGCATGCAATCCATCATCCAGCCCGTAGAGAATCTATCTACTGAGACTGGCACCGAAAACTCCTCATGCAAGGATGCTACTATGTAGTCCTTCCTCCCCTCCGGTATGTTCTTCCAATGATCCAAGATGTTGTGCCAAAAAACTTGTTGGCACAACTCTCTCATGCGAGCCATCACCCTCCTCTCCTCATCATTCATGATGATGGCTCACGACCTACTATTGACTAGATATCCATAACCCCTTGGAATCTGCCTAAGATGGGTCCTCTCCCATCTGCGTCCACGCTCCTGGGCATATCCAGGAGACCCCATGTGCATCCGGTGTACCGACTGGGATAATATCTCTCGGAGTGGCAGCCACAGGGGTGCCACCTGCTGACGGCTGAGCAAAAGCCGGAGTAACTGGAGTAGACGTCCCCACAGGTGTGACAAATCCCTGAGGTGATGCAGCTCCAGCTGAACGATGAGACGGAGATACTGCATCCGTGTCTCCATAGCATCCACCTGAGCCTAAGCCACGCTCCCTAGAAGGGCCATGAGAGCAAGGAGTCGCACCTGTATCCTGTGTCGACCGCGGGCTCACTGCCTCTGTATCTCTGCAGCATCCCCCTGATCCCGATGCACTCTCTCCCTCTGGCCCAAGTCGTGAGCGTTGAGCTCGTTTGCTCGAAGCCGAAGCATCTGATCGCGCTGAAGCAGATCTAGCAGAGCGCCCTGACGAAGACTGAGACAGCTCATGGTCTGCCATCTCTCTGAATCTCGCGATCTGGTCTGAAGACATGTGTGTGAAGATGTCCTGTAACTCCTCATCGCTCATCCCTCGACTCATCCTAAAAATGTCACCTGCACAGACAAAAAATGATGTTAGAATAATCAATTTAAATCATACAAAGCACAGTAATATAAATCATTTAAAAAAAATCTCACTTAAAATGCATATCTTATGTACCCTTATAAGCGATTGGTCAACAAATTGAGTAAGTGGATGCTCCAAGTATGAAGTATCCTATAGTCCCATGTTAATCTCCTGACACAACTCCGCATACACTGGAAGGTCGATAGACATGCCACCACAAAAGAATGAGTCCATCTCGTTCTCAAAGAATTCTTGGAGTCCTATATTTCCATCATTGTTAGCCGATGCTGGCTCCAAGCTTTCGATGGCCTCCACCCCTTGCAATATCGACCCCTCTATTTGCATATTATCTTCATCTATGCTTGAAACATCGCTTTGATCATATACTCTTGCACTTCGGGGAGTTGAAGATATAACATGCCACCATCGAGGTTGTCGAGGGTTTGGATAGAAGATTACCTATTCACAAACATGTACAAGAGAGTTCAAACCATTGTGATATAAACCATATCGTAATACAATTAGCAAGCAAATGAGTCCATGCACTTGTTCACAATGGGCCGGCGACACAAAGGTGTCGCGCAAATCCGTCCATTTTTTTTTGGAATCTATTTCGAGAAATCCAGATGGACCTCATCGAACTGTTGCTCCAGCTCCTCCAAGTACCACTTTGAACCACTGCACATCGAATAGTATCATGGAGAAGCTATGCTAATCCACCGTAACAATACTTTGCAAGTTCCCAAAATACTCCATCTCATCCACAACCATGTTTGGATCCGTTGCTTGTCACTGGCTCTCTTGCTCGAACCTTGCCATGATACCACAGTCCATTGTGGAGCGCATTTTGTCAATACGCTCCACGCGAAAATGCCGTCCGCGTGACCACGTTGCACTATATATTTTGTAATGTACATTGAAACACTCAAATTAGATGTCGCATATAAAATATGACACATTCTAAACCCTCATCACCTTTGGACTACATCCCCTCAAGAATTTCCACTCCTCCATTGAGATATCTGTCCCTTCATGAGACGCTGTCGGTCAAAGCTCCATGCAACCATCGCATTGACATAAACCGTGGCATCTCCTCTATGCCTTTGGGATATCGAATCGGTCGATGACGTGTACTACGTCGGAATTCAGCTCGCGCTTCCTCTCGATCTTGCCTAGCGATCTGGTACTTGGCGAGCCACGTCTCCATAGAGGCATTGTGTAACATACAAAAGCGATTCACCTTCTCTTCCATTGAGGCATCCGTTCTTTTTTCAACCCCATTTCCAACCACCACATCTCCAGTCAGCCTATCATCGTCCTTCAGCGACCATAGCATTTCATTGTCTGGTTCCATCGTTGGTAGCCATTGTGAAATATGTAATAGCGCCTCAGACACCAACCAACCTTTGGCCATGCTACCTTCTGGCCGAGCTCGTTGTCGCACAAAGCCTTTCAGGGTTTTCATGAAGTGCTCCAAGAAGAACATCCATCATGTATGGACAGGTCTAGCAATCTCCACTTCATCTACAAGATGCACAAGAAGGTGGATTTGTACCGTGAGCATGCTGGTGGGCAGGTATTTCTCAAAGAGACAGACCGTCTCCACTGCTCCCTACCTTGCGGATTCAATAGAGGACGTCTTAATCTCCTTCTGTGAGATTCATTGCACCAAAGTCGACAACCTATAAATGGCCCCGCGTATTTCTAGAGTAAGACATCCTGCGATCGCGATCGGTAGTACAAACTGCCACAAATGAGAAAGCATTATGAATAATGGCTACATTCCAAATAGCAAAATGCCCACGCTAATTACAATCCATTCATAGTACAAACCTGACATATCTTATGCCAGTCATGGGATATTAGCCCTGATAATTGGTCGTCTTTAGAAAATGCGGACATGAGAGAATGCATCATACCCGTCGAAGTGCGGATAGACTTGATTACTTGCTTCACAATGCGCTCTTCTTTAGTGGACAAAACCCAAGGAGCGCGAGGAAGCTGCACGTGACCATCAGCACTCGACTGTGGCCAAAGCGCCTCCATCTTACCTACCTCCTTCAAATCCATTCATGCCCTTATAGTGTCTCTATTTCCTGTGATGTGGTCCCATAACAAGCTGCCCACATTCTTGAAAATATGCATGGGATCCAACAAAACCCAAGGAATGCAAGGAAGCTGGACGTGACCATCAGTACTCGACTACGGCAAAAGTGCTTCCATATTATCTACCTCCTTCAAATCCATTCGTGCCCCTATAGTGTCTCTCTTTCCTGTGATGTGGTCCCATAACAAGTTGCCCATATTCTTGAAAATATGCATGGGATCCAACAAGTGGTTGACCTATAAGTGGGTCCAATATGGCAACTTGTAGAAAACTGAGAACCCCCACATTCCATTTGGATGTGATTCCGCGTGGACCATTTTCAACTCGTACCAGCTTGCGCTGTTCGTACGTGTTGGAGGTCGTCCAAGGAAACCTTCCCTGAGTTCATGATCCTCTGGCAAGAAAGCAGCGTGTCCTTGATATACCATCTTCTTCATGGTTCGTGACCTTCGGGAGTCTAACTGTGGCCCGCACAATGGACATGCATGATAACCTGAGGTAACAAGACCTGTTCCAACACCACGACCTAGTGAATACTTGCTTGAACGAGATAAAATATAGATATTACCAGCGAACGGAGGCCTACTCACCTGAGCACTCTCCGAATCCCGGAAAGTCATGCATCATCCATATGAGAATGGCTCAAATATTGGCTGACCGCCGAGCATCATGCCTGCTCATATCTTGCACAGTGACCCCCTCCTCCCACAAAATCTTAAGCTCATCGACTAATGGACGAAGATACACGTCTATATTTTTGACTTTGTAGCGGCCAGGGACGAGCAAGCTAAGGATGAGATGTCCTTTCTTCATAGAAATCCATGGAGGGATATTGTAGTTGACAAGGATTATAGGCCACACACTGTAAGAAGTTGAGCGAAGACCGAATGGAGTCACACCATCCATTGCAAGACAGAGCCGAAGATTCCTTGGCTCTCGGGCAAAGCCTGGGAAGGTAGAGTCAATGTGGCTCCATGCGCATGAATCCGCTGATATTCGTTGAACTCCATCCGTAGACCTATTCTGCACATGCCACGTTGTCAAGCTCGCCATGTCGGATGTATGAAACATGTGGTTTATGCAGGGGATAAGCGGAAAGTGTCTGAGAACTTTTTGAGGGATGGTTTGCCCTTGCAAGTCCTGTCGATACTTGTGAGCACCACACTTTGGAAATGTCTCCATAGTCTCGTATTCTCCTCGAAACAGTATGCAATCGTTGATATATGCATGGATGTTATTGTAGTCCATGCCAAGCTTCCATAAAACATGTCATGCATCATCATGAGACTCATGCATGGTATTTGTAAGTGGTAATATATGATATTTCAATAACATGAAAAAAATCATAAAACACCTTGAAAAAGCACAAATGTTTGTAATAATAGTGTCGAAAAAAAAATTCAATGAAGCGTATGTACAAGTTACTTGAACAACTCGGTCACACTCGTATCGCTCCACCCGTATTTTGCTTGCACACTTAAGAGTGCAAGCAGTGTCTTCAGCCGAGATACTCGGCACCCATTATATAATGGTATGGATGCTTCCTCTCTAAGCAGATCAGAAGTCTCGACATCCATGGGAATCAATGCATCGATCATTGCCTCTATCTGAGGCTCCAAGTTTGTAGGTAGGTCTGGAAGGTTGCTTGTCTCCTCTGACATTGACGGTATAGATTGGCCTTGTGAGTGGTGGATTGACTCCTACACTCCATCCATCGCACACCCACGTACTCTTCTAATTGGCCACAAAGGGTGCACTCCCCCTTGGGACAAGACATCACCTCCTTGGATAGAAAATTTGCCAGCGAGACCCAATCTTATTGTATATGGCATTCAATTAGCTTGCGAGTACAATGCATGATTGATATTAACTTCAAATTACCGTTTGTTGAAAATCCGCAATCGCCTAATCAACGATCTCAGATTGAAACTCACCAAATCGTCGTACGTATTCTATAGACAATCGACGTTTTCATCTAATTGTCAGCTTGCATTGAGAGCAAGGACATGGGACACGTTGATTAAGATACGCCTTGCGATCTTGAACAACATGACCTTCTTCATTTTCCATTTTGTCTATGTTACAACAAACAAATTGTTTTTGTTATCATTCTTTTCTTTTCTTAGATTATTATCCTCTCCTTTCATCTCTCTCTTTTTCTATGACCTAGCATATAGTATCATAGAACACTAGTATTTAGTACCTAGTACTCAGTACCTAGCACATAATATTTCGTTTTCTCTCTTCCTCTCCCTCTCTCATTTCCTCACCCTTCCTCGCCCTCACCCTCTCTTTCTCTCTTTCCCTATTAGGTTTAATGATATTTTTCTTTTTCTCTCTCCTCTCTCTCTCCCTCATTTCCTTTTCTCTCTCCTCTCTCTCTCTCATTTCCTTTTTCTCTCTCCTCTCCCTCTCTCATTTCCTCTCCCTCACTCGCCCTCACCCTCTCTTTCTTTCTTTCCCTATTAGGTTTAATGGTTTTTCTCTCTTTTTCTCTCTTCACTCTCTCTCACTCATTTTTTCTCTCTCCTCTCCCTCTCTCATTTCGTTTTCTCTCTTCCTCTCCCTCCCTCGCCCTCACCCTCTCTTTCTCTCTTTCCCTATTAGGTTTAATGATATTTCTCTTTTTCTCTCTCCTCTCTCTCTCTCTCATTTCCTTTTCTCTCTCCTCTCCCTCCCCCTCTCTTTTTCTCTATCCTCTCTCTCTCATTCCTCTCCCTCCCTTGCCCTCTCTCATTCATTTTTCTCTCTCCTCTCCCTCTCTCATTTCCTTTTTCTCTCTCCTCTCCCTCTCTCATTTCCTCTCCCTCTCTCACCCTCACCCTCTCTTTCTCTCTTTCCCTATTAGGTTTAATGTTTTTTCTCTCTTTTTCTCTCTCCTCTCTCTCTCTTTCATTTTTTCTATCTCCTCTCCCTCTCTCATTTCGTTTTCTCTCTTCCTCTCCCTCTCTCATTTCCTCTCCCTCCCTCACCCTCACCCTCACTTTCTATCTCTCTTTCCCTATTAAGTTTAATGATTTTTCTCTCTTTTTCTCTCTCCTCTCTCTCTCTCTCTCATTTTTTCTCTCTCCTCTCCCTATCTCATTTACCTTTCTCTCTTTCTCTCCCTCTCTCATTTCCTGTCCCTTCCTCACCCTGACCCTCTCTTTTTCTCTTTCTCTATTAGATTTAATAATTTTTTCTCTTTTTCTCACTCCTCTCCCTCTCTCATTTTTTTCTCTCTCCTCTCCCTGTCTCATTTCCCTTTCTTTCTTTCTCCCCCTCTCTCATTTCCTCTCCCTCCCTCACCCTGACTCTCTCTTTCTCTATTTTTCCATTAGGTTTAATGATCTTTCTCTCTTTTTCTCTCTCGTCTCTCTCACATTTCTTTTTCTCTCTCCTCTCCCCCTCTCATTTTCTTTTCTCTCTTCCTCTCCCTTCCTCGCCCTCACCCTCACCCACACCCTCTCTTTCTCTATTTGCCTATTATGTTTAACATCTTATCTCTTTTTCTCTCTCCTGTCATTCTCTCTTTTTTCTCTCTCCTCTCCCTCTCTCATTTCCTTTTGCTCTCTTTCTCTCCTTCTCTCATTTCTTCTCCCTTCCTCTCCCTCTCTCATTTCCCTATTATGTTTTCATCTCTCCCCCCTCTCCCTCTCCCTCTCCCTCATTTATTCTCTCTCTCTCGTTACATACAAATTATACAAAAAATAAATAAAAAAGAGAGAGAATACACTCTCCCTTCCTCTCGTTCTCTCATTTCATCCCCCTCCCTCTTCCATTTCCTCCCTCTCCCTCTCCCTCTCCCTCTCCCTCTCGCTCCCTTTCCCTCTCCCTCTCTTTCTCTCTCATTTCCTCTCCCTCTCTCAATATATATACACAAATCATATAAGCAAAAGTAAAAGAGAGAGAGAATGCACTCTCCCTCCCTCTCCCTCTCTCATTTCCTCCCCATCCCTCTCCCTCTCCCTCTCCCTCTCTTTCTCTTTCTCTTTCTCTCCCTCTCTCATTTCCTCCCCCCTCCCTCTCCCTCTCTTTCTCTCTCCCTCTCTCATTTCCTCCCCCTCCCTCTCCCATTTCCTCCCTCTCCCTCTCTTTAATTTCACTCTCTTTCTTCCTCTCCCTCTCCCTCATTTCTTCTCCCTCTCTCATTATATATAAATTATACAAAAAATAAATAAAAAAGAGAGAGAATACACTCTCCCTCCCTCTCGTTCTCTCATTTCATCCCCCTCCCTCTTCCATTTCCTCTCTCTCCCTCTCCCTCTCCCTCTCCCTCCCTCCACCTCCCCCTCCCCCTCCCTCTCTTTCTCTCTCATTTTTTCTCCCTCTCTCAATATATATACACAAATTATACAAGCAAAAGTAAAAGAGAGAGAGAGAATGCACTCTCCCTCCCTCTCCCTCTCTCATTTCCTCCCTCTCCCTCTCCCTCTCCCTCTCTCTCTCTCTTTCTTTCTCTTTCTCTCCCTCTCTCATTTCCTCCCCGCTCCCCCTCCCCCTCCCCCTCCCTCTCTTTCTCTTTCTCTTTCTCTTTCTCTTTCTCTTTCTCTTTCTCTCCCCCTCTCTTTCTCTTTCTCTTCCTCCCTCTCCCTCTCCCTCTCTTTCTCTCTCATTTCCTCTCCTAAACAAGCAAAAGGAGAGAATTAAACCCTAAACAAGCAAAAGAAAGAGAGAACGGACTCACCGATGAGATATGGCAAGGGTCTTGCATAGCCTTTTTCCTCTTCCTCTCTCACCCTATGCAAGACGGTCACTCTCTCTCTCACTCTCCCTCTCGAAACGTTCGACCAAAATGCGCGAAATGAACCTGCGCTCGGGTTTCGGCCTGTTTTTTTTTCCCTGTGGCGACGCCGCTACCTGCGTCGCTACCCGCCGTCACTATACATTACAATCCTTGTAGTGTAAATGAATCTTTTATTTCATTCCACTCGACGAGACCTCTACATTTCAGGAACTTTTATTTCCTATAGCCTAGAAGGAGCTTTAAATTCTTGGTATTTCCTACATGGGAGAGCAAATAAGAGCCAAGAACTCCAAAGTATCTTGCCCTAGATCCATTGTATCCAGGCATGAAGCCCAAAACTCTTACAACTTCTTCCTTCTCCACCAAAATTATCTTGTTTGAACATCTATTGAAAGCTTGGGATCCAATCACCTTGGAGATAGCTTTCAAAGCCATTATTGGTAAGATTGGAGAGCTTGACAACATGCTATGATAAATTGCAACTGTTTGATTATTTAAGCTTCCAACATAATGACCAAGGCCTTGACTTTTGCC
This sequence comes from Lygodium microphyllum, assembly GCF_053477565.2. NCBI lineage: Eukaryota > Viridiplantae > Streptophyta > Polypodiopsida > Schizaeales > Lygodiaceae > Lygodium > Lygodium microphyllum. The sequence continues at coordinate 91,605,029 of NC_141145.1, forward strand.
AAGCTTCAGTGGCCTTGAGCCCTTGGCTCTTCCAAGAAAGTTGTTTGCATCTTCAATTTCTATATGCACAATAAACCACAATAGTATAAGATATCAATAGATAAATATCCAATAATATTTGTCTATAATGCACAACATACTCTAATATAAATCAGAATTGATATCTTAGAATTATCTTTCATACCTTAGGGTTTTCGTCTTCTTCAAGAAGACTATCATCATATAGATTTATTGAACTTTTTGGTTTCTCCTCTAATGGAGACTTTAGTTCCTCTTTATACCCCATGTTATCAATACCAATTCTCTATCAGATTTTTAAGAACTCTTCCTTTGTAGGTATCTCCCCTTTTCATATTCCATGATCTAATTAATATACGAATACAAGGCTACAGAGCTGCCTTGAAAATTCTCTCTCCCTCAACATCAAGAGTTGCTAGAAATTCCTCTTCACAATCTATACCATTCTTATCATTTTGACCCCATGCTAGAAGGATTGCCAAGCAATAATCTTCTCTAAGATAAAAAATGTGTTGAATATCATTTAGCAATACATATCTCTTTTTGTTGATGAGATAACTAGGAAATGTTGGGACACATTCAAGAGGACTTGTTTCAATCTCTGCACTCAACTCTATCTCCTTTTCTTTTACTTTTGTAATGTTTCCACTTTTAAACAAAGCAATATCAAATCCCTGCACTAACTAGTTCTCAATATCCTCCTAAAACATTTCCGCCTTCTCTTTAACTTTTTTATCTTTGCTTGCAATATCCTCTATCTTCTTCTCTTGTATTGTATCTGAAGAACAACTATCCATATATTGAAGATATACAAGAAATCCAACATCCTTCTGTACAAGAAGACATTAATGCTGATTTTGATGAAAATGGAAATTTGTTTTCCACTGCTTGAATTCTTCATGAATAAGGCTACCTTGTTTGCAAAGTTGTTCTAGCAGCATTGGTAGCTTCCATTACATCGCTATAATGGACAAATCCCTTAATCTCTAGGCCTTCCACATGTCTATAATAAAACTCCCTAAAATCCTTTAGTTGATCTTGCTAATCAAAGGGAACATAGAGCATATCTCTGATGTAAACAAATCTAGATGAATTTCTAGTTGCATGAAGAAAATCAAAGAGCTTTTCATTACATGTATCCTCTAGATCCTCTTCCTCTATTCCCTCTAAAGAAAACTTCCTTTTAGTCATCTTGATTACTCACAAAACTAAATCTAGAAAACAACAAAGTAAAATTAGGGGCATAATATACCAATCCACATTTGCTCATATCCAAAAGACTAAAGAAAGATTGCTAGAAAAATTTAGTCAAACCCTTTATAGAAGTTTTGACTACTTGATATTCTATCAAGAACTCACTCTTGGCTCCAAAGTTTAGACTTATATATGTCATGCTCACTAACAAATTCTAAGAAAAGTGTATTTTCTTCCTTCTCTTAAACCAATAAACACAAAACAATGTTATCTTCCTCCTCTAAAACCAACAAACACATAAAAATGATAATTTACTTCATTCATCTTGCATGTCTAAATCTCTAACATAACAAACACATTAAATTTGTCAATATACAATAGTAGTGCCTTGTAAAAACTGAATTTGACCTTTATACAGTAGAGAAAGCATGAAATTTTAAATCTCATTGATTAAATTTTGTTTTACATTCATGACTCATGAAATGCGAAAACAATGATCCAAATTGCTTCACAGTTCATAAAATTGCATTTCACACGTCATTAAATCCAAATAACTTGACGAAAGCGCATTTTATACATCCAAAAAATTTGTCCAAAATAATGCATCTAGAACATAAAAACCCCGTCGTTTAACATGTATACAAGATTAAACCAATATTGTTAAAAAAAATAAGTAAAACCCTTTATAGAATTTCTAGGTTCTTGATGTATCACATGACAAAAATATAAGTGACACATGGCACAAGTTCCTAGGTAAAAACGGTCTACTTGTTGCACGTGTGAAATTAACTACGCATTATAGTAGCTACACATGTAAACAAACATCCTTTTAAACCCGATTTTTGAACCACAAAAGAGCTTTTTCGAAGACAAAGCTCTTTCTATGCTCGATAACACCAATACAATGCTAACTTGGTCACAATGCAAAATTATTATGTAGCGCAAGACGACTAAAGAAGGTTTCATCACCCAGCATACGCACCAAGGCCTAAAAAATGTAAGGTTTTTAACAAATCTGAGAGCTAGCTCTGAATCAATGGAATGAATCTTGAGAAATAATTCCAAAAAGAGCCTAACATGTGACTAGTCATGGTTCTCCCCATGGAAAAGAGTTATCTCGTGTTTCATATGTTACGAGGAATGCAAGTTTCCTCAAATAGAATCATGGATCAATAGAGCTTGATTACACAAAAGGATAATTTTTTCCACTAATTTTGATAATAATTAGGTGGATAAGATTTAAATATTATTGAGTAAACATTCAAATAGATCTTCTTTCAAGGATTGAACTCATTGAGAATAAGATGTGAGATTTCCAATATTCTATTGTGAGACTTCTAAAACTTCCTTACATTAATTGTCTTTGATGAAATATGTATCCAAAAAAGAAGTGACGTGTGAAATGCGGGAGTGTAGATTTCTCTTGTCCAGAAGGCCACTTCGTGTTTTATATGTCTTGTGTTTGCATTGTTTTATTGAAATTGGAGGTAAATGATTTGATTAGTGTTTGTTTGCTACTAGTTGATTGTAGATAATATTATATCAGAGATTTGGAGATTTATCCTAATTTTAAGGTGTTATTTTTTTTCTTGGATGTTTTAGATGGCTAGAACTAAGGCCACTACAAGGAAGTAGAAAATTGATCCTAGAGGTCTTGCTATTTGAGGGAGAGAGAGAGATATACAAGGTGCAAGTGTTCGTGTGAAAGATCTAAGATACAATAGCTCCCGTAGCATCCAAGCATCAATATGGCTTCTTTTTCCAATTTTCAATATAGTCCATAGTTCACATAGTTTTTGTTCTTTTGTTTAGGGATTTATGAGGTTTCTACTTAAAATTTCTCTTCCTATTTGTTGATGTCACTTTTGTGGAATCTTCCTCCAGGTTGTAGTTCTAGGTGTGTTAGCAACCATAGTTCATCTACATTATAGATGCACCTATAGTTGCAACCATAAATACACAGTCTCTAGAATAGATTCTTGCAAAAAGTTGGCCGTAAATCTATCAATTTTTCTATTAAGAAAATATCTGCATTAAATACAAGGAGAAAGTAAGTTAATCTTAACCAAATATCATGTCCATGGATAGTGCTAACTATGACAAATTTGGCATGTATTAACTAAAACCAAAGATCCAAAATTGCAAATTTTATATTACACTCACTACAAGGATATAGGAGTATAGCGACAGCCATTTTCGATGCAAATTACTGGCGTTACTATTTGTGTCACAAATAGCGACGGAAATAACGATGGTACTCAAGTGAGAAAAAGCGGGCCGAAACTCGAGCGCGGCATTTTGTGCGAAAGAGCGAAAGAGGGAGTGAAAGGGAGAGTGAACTGCATCTTGCATTTGAGAGAGAGAGGGAGAGAAAGAGAGAAAGAGGGAGAAGGAGAGCTTCTTACCGCCGTTGCCGCCGCTGCTGTCACTGTTTGTGAAGAAGAGGAGGAAGTGCACGGAGGGTGAAGAGGAGCCGCCATCGCGAAAAGGAGCATCCGAATCCATCCTCGGGCCTTTGCGATGAGTGCATTGTTCCCTCTTGGTTTGTTTTTTTTTTCTCCTTTTCTTTTACTTGTTTTTGTTAAAAATGATGTGTACTGAGAGAAAAAGAGAGGAAATGAGAGAGGGAGAGGAAATGAGAGAGAGAGAGAGAGAGAGAGAGAGAGAGAGAGAGAGAGAGAGAGAGAGAGAGAGAGAGAGAGAGAGAGAGAGAGAGAGAGAGAAACAAGGAACGAGAGAAAGAGGAAAAAAACATGAAACATAATAAAGAGAGAGAGAGAGAGAGAGAGAGAGAGAGAGAGAGAAGAATGAATGGATAAAAAACAAAGAGAGAGTAAAATCTTATTCTTTAATTTCTTGTTTTCTTATTTATAGTAGTAGTAATAGTAGTAGTAGTTCTTTAATTTCTTCTTTTCTTGTTTGTAGTAGTAGTAGTAGTGGTGGTGGTAGTAGTAGTAGTTCTTTAATTTCTTCTTTTCTTGTTTGTTGTGGTAGTGGTAGTGGTAGTGGTAGTGGTAGTTTTCTTATTTGTTTCTATTAGTAGTAGTAGTAGTTTTTTCTTCTTTTCTTGTTTGTAGTAGTAGCAGCAGCAGCAGCAGCAGCAGCAGCAACAACAATAGCAGCAGCAGCAGCAGCAACAACAACAATAGCAGTAGCAGTAGCAGTAGCAGTAGCAAAGAGAGAGAGAGAGAAGAGAGAGAGAGAGAGGTGTTTTGTTAAAAGAAATGAGAGATAGAGAGGAAGAGAGAAAAAGAAAGAAGGAACGAGAGAGAGATGGAATAAACATGAAACATAATAAAGAAAGAGAGAAAGAGAGAGAGAGGGAGGGAGAGAGGAGAATGAATGGATAAAAAACACAGAGAGGGTAATATATTATTCTTTAATTTCTTCTTTTCTTGTTTATAGTAGTAGTAGTAGTGGTGGTGGTGGTAGAAGTATATGCAGAGAGAGAGAGAGAGAGAGATTTTGTTAAAGGTGCACCTTTGATGTGTTCGAGAAGGCGAGTATTAGTAGTAGTAGTGGTAGTAGTAGTGGTAGTAGTCGTAGTAGTAGTAGTAGTAGTAGTAGTAGTAGTAGTAGTAGTAGTAGTAGTAGTAGTAGTAGTAGTAGTAGTAGTAGTAGTAGTAGTAGTAGTAGTAGTAGTAGTAGTAGTAGTAGTAGTAGTAGTAGTAGTAGTAGTAGTAGTAGTAGTAGTAGTAGTAGTAGTAGTAGTAGTAGTAGTAGTAGTAGTAGTAGTAGTAGTAGTAGTAGTAGTAGTAGTAGTAGGAGAGAGAGAGAGAGAGAGAGAGAGAGAGAGAGAGAGAGAGAGAGAGAGGTTTTGTCTAGGGTACATCTTGGGTGTGTTCAACGCTTCGGGAAGGTGAGTACTAGTAATAGTAGTGGTAGTAGTAGAAGAGAGAGAGAGAGAGAGGGAGGTTTTGTTAAAGGTGCACATAAAGAAAAAATGGTGGCAAGGTCCGGTGTAATACCACGGGACGGTAAACACTCCGCGACATAGGGTAGCTACTCCCTCACCCCCATGCATAGCATATTAAACTTTACATATTGTAGGTCTGTTCCTAGGTGAGTGGAGACTTTACATATGTTAATTTTGTTGAGTAACAAGAGAAGAAATCCCTTCTCAAACAATTTAAGAAAGAAAAAAAGAATGATAACAAGAACAAATTGTTTGTCGTAACGTAGACCAAATGGAAAACAATGAAGGCCGTGATGTTCAAGATCACGAGGTGTATCTTAATCAGTGTGTCCCATGTCCTTGCTCTCAATGTAAGCTGGCAATTAGATGAAAACGTCGAGTCTATAGAACACATATGATGCTTTGGCGAGTTTCAATCAGAGATCATTGATCAGACGATCTCAGATTTTGAGCAAACGGTAAGAAAAATATATATTAATCATGCATTGTATTCACAAAATAATTGAATATCATATACAAAAACATTGAATGTGGCCGGAAAATTTATGACAAGGAGATGACGTCTCATCCCAAGAAGGAGCGCACTCTTTGCGGCCAGTTAGAAGAGTTCGTAGGCATGCAATGGATGGAGTGCCTGAGCCAATCCACCACTTGGAAGGTACTACCCAATCTATACCATCAATACCAGAGGAGACAAACAGCCTTCCAGACTTTCCTACAATCTTGGAGCCTGAGATGGAGGCAATGATCGATGCATTGATGCCCATGGATGTCCAGACATCTGATCCACTTAGAGAGGAAGCATCCATACCATTATATGATGGGTGCCGAGTATCTCACCTAATGAGAGCGGAATTTAGGTGCCGAAAAGTGCTTAAAAATAGCTAAAAATTATGAATTTCAAGGGAAAAATATTCACCGTCAAAGGCGGCGGCTCGATCTAGGACGATTTTAAGCATAAGCAGTCGACGGGCGCCCAAGTGACACATCCAGATTTTTAGTAATTTTTCTGTCAGTCAGGACGAGATGTGGGAGCTGCAGGCCGGTCCGGAATGCCGAGAGGGACGCCCAAGAATTTACAGCACGACAATCGGACTTCGTATGCGATAGTGGCCCAAAAACCGGCCAGGGTGCCCAAAAAAGGGGCCAAAGGGGAAATTTCAAAGGGTGTGAAGAGAGGGGGGTGACCTTTGGCACCCCCCCTCTCAAAAAAAAAAAACGTCATGGAGGGGGGGCGGCGGCTGTTTCAGCCGCCGAAAAAAACGCGCCCCCCCCAAATGGAGCTTTTTGCTGTCAAGCAAGCCATGAATCCAATGGCAGAGGGCTTCCACATTCGATCCACGCTCCGTATCGCTCCGTTCCGCGCATTCAATGGTGGCCTGTAGAGGGAGAGAGAAAATCAGTCTTTCTCTCTCCTCCCTCTCTCTCTTCTAAAGGCAAGTTCATGTGGGGAGAAGAAGGAAGAAGAAAGAATGATGGAGGCTTGTCTGGCATGGATCGGATTGCTCCACGGGCTGGAAATGGTGATTTGTGATTGTGATGGACATGAAGTGCTGCTGATTTCCAAATTTGCAGTCATGGACATGAAACCCAAAACACGCAAATAAGTGGTAATTTAAAATTTTCAAAGGAAATTTGAGAGTCTATAGCTTTTGATTGATGAAATGTTGTTCATGTGGGCTAAAAATTGTTCATGTTGCTGTTTTCCATGAGTTATTGCTGGTTATAATCAGAGAATCAGAAAAATATGCATCTTGTGGTTCAAAATAATACATTAAAACACGAAAAACATGAAAAATCAAGGGAAAATGATGGTTTTTTGGCATAAAAATGGGGAAGTAAATAGGAACATCAACTAAACTTTCATTTTTCTGCAAGAAGGAACTAAGGGCCACAGCCCCTAATCTGTTCTTAATTTTTAGTAATTAAATAATGCAGGAAAATAAGGAAAAATACAAGAAAAGGGTGGAAAAACCCTAAAAAATAGGAAAAAAATACATTTTGGGTTTCGAAAAATAAGGATAAATAAGAGCAATGTTTGTGAATGTTTGTGGGGACTGAAGCATGAGGATTTGCCTCAGTTCAACCCCACCTTCTTGTTCTAGTGTATCTTTTTCCGCTTTCTACATATAAAATGATGTCAAAATACCCTATAAATCTATCCAACGATGGAATATTTAAACGGGGAAGGGTAGAGGAATTGAAATATGTCTAAGTGCCGTGTGAGATGATGGGAAAGTTGCTGATTTTTATGCATAGCATTTAGGACGGATGATAATTAAAATTAAGAGCTTAGTAGCACGAGGATCACCTCGGTGCTAGGCCCATGCAACGAAGCACGAACGGTAGTTGGAAACCATTAAAAGAATGTTTTCGCACTTGTGCACGATACTGTTTTGCTAAATGTTTGAGCACTAGGCATCCACCAAATGCATATAGCATGAAAAGAATTTAAAAAATATTAGTGACCAGCTCCTGGACATGCATTGCAATTGGTTTATTAGAACATGACCTACGATGAGAGGCAGTGAGGTACCCATGCTGTAGGTAGACGCGGGTCCTAAAGGGGAAAGCAAGTGAGGAAGAAATGGTACACTCCTGGACACGCTTATTTGGTACCTTGAGCGACTTGTGTGCGAAATGTCTATATGTTGAGCGACGCATCAAGGGGCCAATCCCCAAGGTGTAGGAGAGTCGCAGAGGGTTGACGGCATTTAGCCGTAGGAGGAACCCATGTGTATGTGATTCGAGCCTTTTGGCTATGTGAAAGGGACTCCCTCTGAGGAGTCATATTGGGTTAGGATCAGTTGGACTACAACGTATTACAAATGCAATGTTTAGGAAGGCAGAGATTTTGATAGACGCTCCTGGCCGTGAGGCCGAGGGGTTGTCTTGTGCGTAGTGACGAGGTCCGGCTAGTGCATGAGCCAGTGCCGGCCCGTTTTTAGGTCCATCAGTGGTGCGTTTGCCGGGAGCCGCTTAAAAGTGGCGGTTCTCGAATCCTGGTTGTTTAGGGACCAACTAGCAGTTTATGCCAAAGGATAGCGAGATTGATCCGTTATTTATTGATAAGCATCGTCTAGCAGAAATCCAAAAGGAAGAAAGAGACGAAAGAGCTAGGCGACGTGCTGAAATTTTTAGGAGATATTCCCCTAAGCGTAGCGGTGCTGAACCCTTACGAGGGAGTGGATCTAGTGGTCTTGGGGCCACAAGCAGTAAGCTAGGAGAAGGTGGAAGCTCTAGTGCTCCCCTTTCTGCCATAAGCCACTCTACATCAAGTACGGGAGGTGTAACCCCACCGTCCCCTATTCCTAGTGCAAATCCAATCCTTGTCATGGCGCAGCCTATTGCAATTCCAGCAGGAACGACGGATTTGCCGGCTCTAGGGTACGCGCTACCCATTTTTAATGGGTTAGTTGAGGAAGATGCGGAACTCCACATTAGGGAGTTTCAAAAGCTGATGTTTAACTGTCGCATTCAAGAAGAAGGGCATTTAATGATGTTCTTCAATATGACTCTCAAAGGAAGAGCTGCTATATGGTATCATGGTTTAGAAGCCGGAACCATATTGAACATTGATGCATTTTATGGAGCTTTTCGAAGGGAGTTTGCCCCTGAAAGGGGTGGGCAATATTGGTTGCGTGTACTCAACGTGACCCGCCAAGAACCACACGAGGATATTCGTGCTTATGCGAAGAAAATAAAAGAGGTTTTCCATAAGTTGGACACCTCTATTCCTATCCCTGCAGCTGCCCAATTACAATATTTCCTACATGGTTTGGACTTTAATATCCAATTGCAGTTGAGTAGTGTTCCCTTGGGGGATATAGATACTGCCATTACACGAGCACAAGAGGTGGAATCCCGACTACAAGCAGCCTATGCTTCTCGAGGCAATTCGAATATGGGTTTAGTATTGGGAAACAATATGGCAATGGCCAATGGTAGTAGTGATCAAGGGATAGCGATGGCTAACCCTAATGGGAGAGGGAGCATGATGCAGAATGTCCCTTTATTACCAGCTCCCCCTAGCATATCGATGCCTACGGGCAGTCAAATGGCTCCAAGTGGTGGAAGCCATGCGGTCAATTCTAATACCATGCATGTGGCTCAACAACCAGTGCCTAATCGAATTGTTAGGCCGATGGAATGACAGGGTAATGACCAAGGCTATGATTCGAGTTCTTCCAATGTTCTTGGCGAGGTTAAGGACATGATGAAGCATTATACCGACATGATTACGGAGCAGTATCGACAAATAGCCGTTGATGTCAACTTCCTTAAAAAACAACAAAATTTGATAGGAAGTAGATACCCAGAGGAGGGTGCACCTTCGAGGTTTAGTTGCAAATGGTGTGGTGGGCAGCACTATCCAAGGAATTGCCCGAATGTTAAGTGCGACATCTGTGGAAAATCCGGCCATTTAGCAGCTATTTGCTGGAGTAAGATCAGTTCCCTCCAGCGAGGAAGTCGGCAACCAGGGCCTGTTAATCATCGTGCCCAAGGAAATGATTCCCAGCGAGAGGACGGGCCTAAACAAATACTTCAACGACCAAAGACTACAGTGAAGGAGCTACCAAGTGGTAGTGGGGTTAGTTTGATTGAGGCTGTACGCGTTAATGATGCTGAAACCTCTAATCTGCGAGCTGTCCTTACAAGAGGTCAAAAGGGTAGAGAGGCCGACAAGGATAAGCCTGTCAACGGAAACCCTAAACAAGGCGACAAACGAACGCAAGTTTTGGACCCTTCCATGGAAGGGGGACCTTTGAAGCCCGTAGAAAGTAAAGCCAATAAGGAACCATCGAAGAAGAAGGTGAAAGTTAAGAAAGAGGCAATAAAGCCGGTTCAGCGACCTAAAGAGCGGATGGTTTGGCGTGAAAAGCGAGCTCTATCAAACTATCATGAATTCGATTTAGCAAGCTCTCTTTGTGAAGTCAAACCAGATGTGAATCTCTTACAGCTTATTAAGCTTTCCCCAGGAGTACGCAAGGAATTTAGAAAGATCCTACGTACCGGGTATATCGTAGAACCTTTGGGTATTGCGCGAGTTGGTGATGATTGGTTCGAGCATGCTGAGAAGCATTGCCCAAGGGTTGCAGCCTATGTCGATGGGATATTAGTAGATTATGCCATTGTCGACACGGGATCATCTGTTAACATTATGAGTTCTGAACTGATGGAAAGGTTGGGTCTTGCGATCCAGAAAGATACCTCCACAATTCTCAGAATGACAGATGATAGTTTGAGACAGCCATAAGGCTGCATTACTAAGGTCCATGTCACAGTTGCAAATGTAGAATGCCTGTTGGACTTTAGGGTGATTCATTTTGCAGGCCGTCCAAGTTACCAAGTATTTCTCGGACGACCTTGGATCTTGCAAGCGGACTGCCAAGTAGATATACCTGCCGGTCGACTAATATTCGGTAGAGGTGCCCAGCGTGTGGTGGTTGATGCTTATCTTGAGTCCCCGCAGAGTGAGAGAGCTCCTCTATATTCTACAGAATTGGAGACACTAGAAGATTTATCTGCCAGTGAGACATCGTCGAGTGATGAGTCCAAAGAGGGATCCACCACGGAAGACATCTATCAGATCACTTTGAATGAGCCGATAGAGGGCCAAGATCGTATAAGAGATGCAGATGTTATCGAGCTAGACCTTGGTACGCCTGATGATTCGCGGCCAATCAAATTAGGTTCTATGCTCAGTTCAGCAGAAAGGGAGGACTATGTGGCCTTGATCCAGGAATTCCGTGATATCTTTGCCTGGAGTTATGATGAGTTGAGAGGCATCCCTCCTAGTCTTGCTGTTCATACAATTCCGTTGAAAGAAGGCAGTCGTCCTGTATGGCAGAAACTAAGGCGTATGCCTTTCGAACTGAGGGACGGGTTGTTTGAAGAGTTACAGAAGCTTCGGAAAGCGGGTTTGAATTTTCGTGTGCAACACACGGAATGGTGTTCGCCGGTTGTGATAAGAAAGAAGAAGAATAATCAAATCCGATTATGTGTAGACTTTAGGGAGCTGAATAAGCAAACAGTTAAGGACTACTACCCGTTGCCATTTATTGACCAGATTTTGGATCAATTAGCGGGTAGGGAGATATATTCGTTTATGGATTGCTTTGCAAGATACAACCAAATGGCAATTGCAGAAGAGGATAAGTTGAAAACAACTTTTATCACTGTATTTGGTACTTTTGCGTACCATGTGATGGCCTTTGGTTTATGCAATGCGCCTGGTTCGTGGCAACGAACAACAGATAAGACATTCGGTGACATATCCCCTGAAGAGTTGAAGGTGTTTATTGATGACTTAGGGGCTGCCACCGTGAGAGAAAGGCATTTGATCATTCTAAGAAAATGCTTTGAGCGCTGTAGACAATTTTGCATCGCCCTAATCCCACGGAAGTGTGTTTTTGGAGTACCTTATGGGCTATTGCTGGGTCATGTGGTCAGTTCGGTAGGAATTGCGATAGACCCCGAGAAGATCAAAGTTATAGTTGCCATGGGTCCACCACGCACTCTGAAAGAGGTTCATAGCTTTCTGTCTTCGGTTGGTTACTATCGTAGATTCATCAACGCCTTAGCAGAAAGAACGTTGCCGCTTACAAATTTATTGTCCTTTAGCTGTTTGTTTGAATGGGGTGACCCTTGTAAGGTAGCATTCGAGGATGTGAAACAGGAGCTAGCAAGCGCGCCCGTTTTAAAAGCACCTAAAAGAGGTGAGGTGTTTTATATATTTTCAGCAGCCACGATGTATAGTATCAGCTGCTGTTTAGCCCAAATTTGGGAAGAGAAGTGGTACCACCCGATTACTTTTGCTAGTCGGAAGCTAGGGGTATCCGAAATTAATTATACTTACATGGAGAAATTGTGTCTAGCGATGGTCTTTGGGACCAAGAAATTCAGGCATTATATTCTCTATGAGAAAGTCATGCTTTATACGAAGGCGGAGGGGCTTCGATTATTGATGAATAAGCTACAGCCGCCTGATCGTTTAGCAAAGTGGTTGATCACTTTGCAGGAATTTGATTACGAAATCAGGAGTAAGCCACCAAGGTTGCAAGGCATCGCGGAATGTCTTGTGGACTTTGGGGAGCCGAAAGAATCTGTAGCTGAAGGTAGTGACATGGAGTTGTTGTTTAAAATAGATACCGCATCTATTCCCTCTTGGTATGCTGCAATAACGCATTATTTATCAACGGGAGAGGCGGGATCCGAATTATCTAAAGCTGAGAGAAGGAAAATTAAGCAGCAAGCGTTAAAGTTTGCGTTGATCGTAGGTACATTATATCGACAAGGGGTTGATGATATCTATCGCCGGTGTGTGATGCCTAACGAGGTGCCATTTATTTTGGAAGAATGCCATGATTCTGCTTGCGGTGGCCATTTTGCTGGACGGCTTACAGCATAAAAGGCTTTAAGAGCAGGTTATTGGTGGCCTGCCATCTTCCAGGACGCGTTTGCGTATGTTAAGAGATGCGATATTTGTCAGCGACATGATAGTCGAGAGAATAGGAAATGACCACTCACCCCTATTATGGCGATACTTCCATTTGAGAAGTGGGGAATAGACTTTGTGGGTCCTATTACTCCATTGTCGACTACGCAAAAGAGGTACATCATTGTCACAACTGACTACTTCACAAAGTGGTCAGAAGCACGTGCAACAAGGAAAGATGATGCTAAAGAAACTGCTAGTTTCCTTTTAGAGCAGATAATATGCCGGTTTGGTCCGCCGAAAGAATTAGTGTCGGACCGCGGAACCCATTTCCTAAATAAGGTGATTAAAGGTTTGACAGAGATGTGGCAAATCAAGCATAACAAGACAACCCCATATAATCCGCAAGCCAATGGGCAAGTTGAAAGCACCAACAAACAGCTTGTGGGCATCCTGTCCAAAATTGTGTCGGAAAAGAAACGGGATTGGGATAAAAAGTTATACGTGGCAGTGTGGGCCTATAATACGACCTTCAAACGAGCCACTGGCCATACCCCGTTCAAGTTAGTATATGGGGAGGAGTGTGTCTTGCCTTTAGAAATTGAGCTGCCGACTATTCGGTTTGCCATCAATCATTCTTTGAGTGATGAAGATGCACTTTTTGAGCGTTTGACAACACTGGCACATTTAGATGAGCTTAAGCTGCAGAGCTTATTGCACCAAGAAGTGGCGAAGTGCCGAATGAAGCAGTTACACGACCTCAAAGCCAAGAAATACACCTTCAAGAAAGGACAGCTTGTTCTGTATTATGATGCACGACGTGAATTATTTCCAGGTAAGCTAGAGCTCAAATGGGATGGGCCCTATAGGATCGTTAGAATAGGAAAGAATAAATCCACAGTCTTGTTAGCTGACCTTGAGGGTATAGAATTTAAAAATAAGGTTAATCTTAATAAGATTAAACCTTATTATTTCTGATTGCACTAATGCTATGACTGCCTTGCAGGTCTAGGTGAGATTGATCAAACATCTGCAAGGAAATCGTGATAGAGGTTGATGGGTCGTCTGATCCCTTATTTAGAACATCCATATTTAGAACAGAGGTATCATCAGGGAAAGATCATTTGGTGGAGCAAAGGATACAAGGTGATTGAGCAAGAAGGCGGGACATTTATTTGGGAGATCAAGGTCTTCTGCCATCACTGCCTACAAATTTTGACGAGCATCCCTGTTGAATTCAATGACGATGGAGGGATGGAGCCTACAGTCCACCCATTGAATATGCTGAATTTCGATTACCATAATTACGAGTAGAGTCCAGGATGGCGGGGTATGTAAACCCTTTATGGACGTACACCTTGTACTTTGATGGGGCGTCCAGGGGTCCATGCAAAAAAGGAAGTGTAGGAGTTGTCATCCGAGACCCCCGACAATGCATTGTCATGAAGTTAGCTGCTTATCTCGGGGCGAATTTTACCAATAATATGGCAGAATACAAAGCCCTGATTATGGGTTTGAATATTGCGAAGCAGGGTGGTATCCGCCAGTTGTTGGTAAAAGGGGACTCTCAGTTGGTTTTAAATCGACTCAATGGGACGTACATGGTACGAAACCCCATCCTTTGTATGTACCATCATACTGCCATAGCCCTGCTAGACGAATTTGATAGAGTGTCTTTTCAGCTGATTCCACGGAATTGGAATCAGTTTGCCGATTCTTTGGCTAAATTTGCGTATGAAGAAGACCTCTTCTTTAATTGTGGCCCTTGGCCCGATATATCTATTGATGCTGAGACAGGACCTGGTCGCTTGTGGGGTATGCTTTCTGAACATGCTCTCTTTGGCAGACGATGGTTGATTTGGGTGATGCAGAGGGTAAGCGAGACTCATCTGCCTTTATTATCTTGGACCCATAGATTGATTCGACGACATGTGATGCAAACACCTCTTGCAATATACGCAGGAGGGATAGGTCATAATCTAATGCACCTAGTTTAGGGGCTACGAGCCTTTGTTCCCCTGGGAATGGTATGCTTTGATGTCTATCATAGTTGTTTCCAGGAGGATACTATGTAGTATTGTTTCATTTCATTAGGCCAAGAGGGCCAATTCAGTTTTGTAGTGAAGTGTTTCATTTCATTAGGCCAAGAGGGCCATTTCCCTGTCTAGTGCGGGTGCGTTTAATCGGGTTTTTTGTTTTAAGTGTTGTGCTGGACAGGTTTTGCGGTTCATGGAATTTTGTGGAGCCTGGAGGAGCCTTTGCTGCGATGGAAGCTTCTTGTGGCCAATCCAGGTGATACCTCTCCTTTACGAGTACCTTTCTTTCCTGTTATATGTGTACTTGTACTTGTCGAGGGGACACATTTTGTTGGGGACCGGCAACCAAGGCATGAAGTCCCAGGTTGAGGTTGAGTATGTTTGAGGGAGGTCGGAGTAGTCATTGCCTTCTGCAAAGACATTGTTAGACATTGAAAGACCTATTTTAGAAGGAAGTCCTAGTGGCCCTGTCCTTCTAGCCTGCTAGGCAGCCGTTCTAGGAGTTCTTGTTAGTAGTGAGGCAGTTAGAGAAGCCTGCCAGAAGATAATAATGATGATGCCCAGAAACTTTGTACATCCTAAAAGATGAATATAAATACGAAGGTGTGTAAAAAGGGGTTCTAACCCCTATCAAAGAAAAGAAAATGAATGAAAATATATAAGCAGGATCATTGCCTTGCGAAGGCCTGGTAGGTTCCTGGGGACGAGTCAGACCTGGGGCCGATACCTTGTCTTCTTAGGGGTGGCTTCTTGCCAAATATAATACCCAAACAAGGAAGGTTGGAGTGAAAATAAAAGTGAGCGTTAGAAAAGGATTAAGTGTTGCCTTGCGAGGGCTTGGTAGGTTCTTGGGTGCCGAGACAGGTCCTGAGGCCGATGCTCTGTTCTCCTTGGGTCACTACGCTCAGCTCCCTCCTTTTTACATGCCCAAGTATGTTCATCCAATAAAAATCCTAAAAGAAGAATTGTACTGAAAGAAAATACTCTTTGATCAGGCTATAGGAGTCCTCGCCTTGTAGGAGCTCCTAGTTGTGTTGTCTTTAGTTGGTAAGTAGTGCAGACTACCACTTCGGGCAACCTCTTTGATAGGTTTTTTTAGTTTGGCTGTGTTGGAGCAGCTGGTTAGTGACTCACTTCGGATCTTCTATTAGATGATGCTAAGCCTATTCCTTGTGGATGTCATGCCTTGGTTCTGTCCAGGGGTAGGGGGAGCATTGTGCCGAGTTTTATTATATATTTGTTTTGTATCAGTTTGATGCTTCTTTGGTTGTTTATGTGCAGATATGTTCGTGGATTCGACGGGCTGAGTCGCCCTATCCTGTGGTCGCCAATGAGAGCGGAATTTAGGTGCCGAAAAGTGCTTAAAAATAGCTAAAAATTATGAATTTCAAGGAAAAAATATTCACTGTCAAAGGCGGCGGCTCGATCTAGGACGATTTTAAGCATAAGCAGTCGACGGGCGCCCAAGTGACACATCCAGATTTTTAGTAATTTTTATGTTAGTCAGGACGAGATGTGGGAGCTGCAGGCCGGTTCGGAATGCCGAGAGGGACGCCCAGAAATTTACAGCACGACAATCGGACTCCGTATGCGGTAGTGGCCCAAAAACCGGCCAGGGTGCCCAAAAAAGGAGCCAAAGGGGAAATTTCAAAGGGTGTGAAGAGAGGGGGGTGATCTTTGGCACCCCCCCTCTCAAAAAAAAAAACGTCATGGAGGGGGGGCGGCGGCTGTTTTCAGCCGCCGAAAAAAACGCACCCCCCCCCCCCCCCCCAAATGGAGCTTTTTGCTGTCAAGCAAGCCATGAATCCAATGGCAGAGGGCTTCCACATTCGATCCACGCTCCGTATCGCTAGGTTCCGCGCATTCAATGGTGGCCTGTAGAGGGAGAGAGAAAATCAGTCTTTCTCTCTCCTCCCTCTCTCTCTTCTAAATGCAAGTTCATGTGGGGAGAAGAAGGAAGAAGAAAGAATAATGGAGGCTTGTCCAGCATGGATCGGATTGCTCCAGGGGCTGGAAATGGTGATTTGTGATTGTGCTGGACATGAAGTGCTGCTGATTTCCAAATTTGCAGCCATGGACATGAAACCCGAAACACGCAAATAAGCGGTAATTTAAAATTTTCAAAGGAAATTTGAGAGTCTATAGCTTTTGATTGATGAAATGTTGTTCATGTGGGCTAAAAATTGTTCATGTTGCTTTTTACCATGAGTTCTTGCTGGTCATAATCAGAGAATCAAAAAAATATGCATCTTGTGGTTCAAAATAATACATTAAAACACGAAAAACATGAAAAATCAAGGGAAAATGATGGTTTTTTGGCATAAAAATGGGGAAGTAAATAGGAACATCAACTAAACTTTCATTTTTCTGCAAGAAGGAACTAAGGGCCACAGCCCCTAATCTGTTCTTAATTTTTAGTAATTAAATAATGCAGGAAAATAAGGGAAAATACAAGAAAAGGATGGAAAAACCCTAAAAAATAGGGAAAAAATACATTTTGGGTTTCGAAAAATAAGGATAAATAAGAGCAATGTTTGTGAATGTTTGTGGGGACTGAAGCATGAGCATTTGCCTCAGTTCAACCCCACCTTCTTGTTCTAGTGTGTCTTTTTCCGCTTTCTACATATAAAATGATGTCAAAATACCCTATAAATCTATCCAACGATGGAATATTTAAACGGGGAAGGGTAGAGGAATTGAAATATGTCTAAGTGCCGTGTGAGATGATGGGAAAGTTGCTGATTTTTATGCATAGCATTTAGGACGGATGATAATTAAAATTAAGAGCTTAGTAGCACGAGGATCACCTCGGTGCTAGGCCCATGCAACGAAGCACGAACGGTAGTTGGAAACCATTAAAAGAATGTTTTCGCACTTGTGCACGATACTGTTTTGCTAAATGTTTGAGCACTAGGCATCCACCAAATGCATATAGCATGAAAAGAATTTAAAAAATATTAGTGACCAGCTCCTGGACATGCATTGCAATTGGTTTATTAGAACATGACCTACGATGAGAGGCAGTGAGGTACCCATGCTGTAGGTAGACGCGGGTCCTAAAGGGGAAAGCAAGTGAGGAAGAAATGGTACACTCCTGGACACGCTTATTTGGTACCTTGAGCGACTTGTGTGCGAAATGTCTATATGTTGAGCGACGCATCGAGGGGCCAATCCCCAAGGTGTAGGAGAGTCGCAGAGGGTTGACAGCATTCAGCCGTAGGAGGAACCCATGTGTATGTGATTCGAGCCTTTTGGCTATGTGAAAGGGACTCCCTCTGAGGAGTCATATTGGGTTAGGATCAGTTGGACTACAACGTATTACAAACGCAATGTTTAGGAAGGCATAGATTTTGATAGACGCTCCTGGCCGCGAGGCCGAGGGGTTGTCTTGTGCGTAGTGATGAGGTCCGGCTAGTGCATGAGCCAGTGCCGTCCCGTTTTTAGGTCCATCACCTAAAGACACTGCTTGCACTCTTAAATGTGCAAGTAAAATACAGGTGGAGCGATGTGAGTGTGACCAAGTTGTTCAGGTACATTGTACGTACGCTTCGTTGATTTCTTTTCGGTACTACCATAAAAAACAATTGTGCTTTTTCAAGGTGTTTTATGATTTTCTTTTAGGTTACTGAAGTATCATATATTACCACTTGCAAATACCATGCCTTAGTCTCGTGATGACGTGCGACATGTTTTATGAAAGCTTGACATGGACTACAACAACATCGATGCATGTATCAACGATTGCATACTATTTCGAGGAGAATACGAGACTATGAAGATATGTCCAAAGTGTAGTGCTTATAGTTATCGACAGGACTTGCAAGGACAAACCATCCCTCAAAAAGTTCTTAGACACTTTTCACTTATCCCCCACATAATCACATGTTTCGTATGTCCGGCATGGCGAGCTTAACAACGTGGCATGCACAGAATAGATCCATAGATGGAGTTCAATACATATCAGCGGATTCATGCGCATGGAGCCACATTGACTCTACCTTTCCAGGCTTTATCCAGAGTGAAGGAATCTTCGGCTCAAGCTTGCTATGGATGGCATGAAGCCATTCGGTCTGCGCTCAACTTCTTATAGTGTGTGGCCTGTAGTCCTTGTCAATTACAATATCCCTCATGGATTTCTACAAAGAAAGGACATCTCATCCTTAGCTTGCTCGTTCCCGACCACTACAAAGTCAAAAATATGGACATGTATCTTCTTCCATTAGTCGATGAGCTTAAGATTTTGTGGAAGGAGGGGGTCACCGTGGAAGATATGAGCAAGCACGATGGTCGACGGTCTGCCAATATTCGAGCCATTCTCATGTGGACCATGCATGACTTTCTGGGATTCGGAGAATGCTCAGGTAACTAGGCTTCCGTTCTTGTTGGTAATATCTATCATAGCTCATTCAAGTTTGTATTCATCGGATAGAGATATTGGGATAGGTCTTGTTACCTCAGGTTATCATGCATGTCCAATTGTGTGGGCCATAGCTAAACTCCCAAAGGTCACGGACCATGAATAAGATGGTATATCAAGGACACACTGCTTTCTTGCTGGAGGGTCATGAACTAAGGAAAGGTTTTCTTGGACAATCTCTAGCACATATGAATGCCCAAAGGTGGTACGAGCTGAAAATGGTCCACACGGAGTTACATCCAAACAGAATGCGATGGTTTTTAGTTTTCTACGAGTTACCATATTGGACCCACTTATAGATCAACCACTTGTTGGATCCCATGCATATTTTCAAGAATGTGGGCAGCTTACTATGGGACCACATCATAGTAAAGAGAGACACTGTAGGGGCATAAATGGATTTGAAGGAGATAGGCAAGATGGAGGCGCTTTGGCCACAATCGATGGCCGCGGTTGAGTATTGATGGTTGCTTGTAGCTACCTCGCGCTCCTTGGGTTTTGTCCACTAAAGAAGAGCACATTATGAAGCAAATTATCAAGTCTATCTGCACTTTAACGGGTATGATGCGTTCTCTTGTACGTGATTTTGAACATGTAATTTTCTATCCAAACCCCCGACAACCTTGATGGTGGTATGCTATATCTTCAGCTCCCCTAAGTGCGAGAGTATATGATCAAAGCAATGTTCCCAGCGTAGATGAGGATAGCATGCAAATAGAGGGGTTGATATTGCAAGGGGTGGAGGTTACCGAAAGGTTGGAGTATGTAGAGGAGCCAGAATCGGGTAACAATGATGAAAATACAAGAGTCCAAGAATTCTTTGAGAACGAGGTGGACTCATTCTTTTGTGATGACCTGTCTATCGACCTTCCAGTGTATGCAGAGTTGTGTCAGGAGATTGACATGGGACCATAGGGTACTTCATACTTAGAGCATCCACCTACTCAATTCGTTGACGAATTGCTTACAAGGGTACATAAGATATGAGTTTTTAAGTAAGATCATTTTTAAAAGATTTATATTACCGTGCTTTGCTTAATTTATATTGATTATGCTAACATCAATTTTTGTTTGTGTAAGTGACCTTTGTGAATATTTAGATCAGCACGATGAGTCGAGGGATAAGTGACGAGGAGCTACAGGAGATCTTCACACGCATGTCTCCAAATTAGATGGCTGGATTCAGAGATATGGCAGACCAAGAGCTGTCTCGGACACTATCAGGCGGTTCTGTTAGATCTACTTTGGTGTGCTCTGATGCTTCAATTTTCAGTAGACGAGGTCGATGCTCCAGACTTGGCAGACGGACGGAGTGGTTCTAGGGGATGCTGCGGAGACATGGATGCAATGAGCCCACAATCGGCTCGAGATATAAGTGCTACTCCTCGCTCTTGTGCAGGTTGGAGAGAGCGTGGCTCAGGTGGTTGTTGTGGAGGTACTGACGTAGTGTCCCCGTCTCGTCATTCTACTGGAGTTGCATCACCTATGGGATTTGTAACACTTGTGGGGACATCTATTCCAGTCACTCTAGCTTTTGCTTAGATGTCCGCAGGTGGCACCCTTATGGGTGTTACTCTGAGAGATACTACCCCCGTAGGTACACCAGATATGCATGGGTCTCTTGGATATGCCCAAGAACTTGGTTGTAGGTGGGAGAGGACACATCTTAGGCATACCCCAGAGGGGTATGGATACCTTGTAGATGATAGGACATGAGCCATCATCATGACTGATGAGGGGAGGAGGGTGATGGCTCGTATGAGAGAGTTGTGCCAACAAGTTTTTCGGCACAACGTCTTGGATCATTGAAAGAATATACCGGAGGGGAGAAAGGACTACATAGTAGCATCCTTGCATGAGGAGTTTCTGGTACCTGCCGCAGAGCAGATAGGTTTTCCACAGAATGGATGATGGAGTGCACGTGTGCTTACATGTCACATAGACGATCGGATGCATGCAAGGCACTTAAAAGTGGGGCCTCAAAGCCCGAGTGGCTAGATGCGGATGACTGGTGCCGATCACTCAGGCAAGAGGCTACAGATTCTCTAGGATGTTGGAGCCAGTAGCGCGAGGCGGCGAGGGCACGACTAGAGGCAAGAGTGGTCCATCATCTTTGGAGTGGCGGTCACATGACTTATCTGGAGGACTTTGTAAGTTTTTCTTTTTTTCTGCTTGCTTATTTTTTTGCAATCATGTTTCTAACAGTTATATTTTGTTTTCTTTGTATCACTCCATTACAAACCGCAATCCCACCGGCCTAGAGACTCGGTATGCAGAGAGACACCGTCTCACTACATTGATCAATCGATTGTATGGATGTGGTGGCCCTATAAGTCATTTATCTTTCTTATCCATAGTTACTAATTTAAATTAAAGTGCATTATTATATAGTGGACTGATATGTAGTTGTTTCTTTTTTTGCAGAGTCTGTTCGATGCTCCTTTGTAGTGAGACGAGCTTTCAGATGGTGAGGATCTATAGCTCGCCCTTGGATCCGTGCAGCACACATGCTCTTCTTTTTTGGTTATGTAATTTATGTAGGCATTTTCCATGCACTATGTTATTATCATCCTTTGTATCTTGCTATGATTGTACCATTGCTTTCATTATGCAATCTTGTATTTATTTTATGTATCAATCTTATGGATTCAAGTACACTTTGCCCTCATTCAGACGAGCATTGTACACATTATTGAAACTCTTTTGTATGGCTCAAATAAAGCACATAGTGCTATTTGTGATAAAGCACATAGTGCACAAAATTTTACATTCATGACTCATGAAACACGAAAACAATGATCCAAACTGCTTCACAGTTCATAAAATCGCGTTTCACATGTCATTAAATCCAAAAAACTTGACAAAAGTGCATTTTTTACATCCAAAAAATTTGTCCAAAATAATGCATCTAGAACATAAAAAACCTCGTCATTTAGCATGTATACAAGATTAAACCAATATTGTAAAAAAAACTAAGTAAAACCCTTTATAGAATTTCTAGGTCCTTGATGTATCTTTCTCCTCTTAAACCAATAAACACAGATCAATGTTCAACAATGACACCTTATTTCATTCATCTTGCATGTCAAAATCTCTAAGATATCACACATGGTAAATTGATCAAAATATAATGCCTTATAAAAAGTGAGTTGACTACTTGAGTAATAGAGGAGGCATGCAATTTCACATTTCATTGATCAGTTTTTATTTGACATTAAGGACTCATGAAATGCGACAACAAACTTTCAAAACCCTTTGCAAATGGTAAAATCACATTTCATACGTCAGTGAATCATTTTGCAGGAAAGGTTACAAATTTGATCATCTTCAATGCCTCGAAATTTAGGATTGTAGAGAAAAAATGACAAGAATAAGTTTGATACCTGAGATTTGTAGTCCCTGCGTTGCTGAGAATAAATGGTTTTTGTTACAATACGCCTGGTTTAGCTTGCGATGCTTAACATATAAATAGTTCGTGGAAGGCAAAACAAAATACATGGAAGAAATATTAACATAAACCCAACCCTAACTTGCCATATATATATATACATATATATGCCAACAGTCACTGCACATTTGTTTGAGAAGTATTGTGCACTGATTCAGAGGAGCTACGCTTCAAATGAGAAAGAAAATGCTAATAATTATCTTTTACCTTTAAAAAGTACAATCATAAGAGTGCTATCATGCCAAAAATATAAGTGACACATGGCACAAGTTCCCAGGTAAAAACGGTCTACTTGTTGCACATGTGAAATTAACTACGCATTATAGTAGCTACACATGTAAACAAACATCCTTTTAGACCCGATTTTTGAACCATAAAAGAGCTTTTTTGAAGACAAAGCTCTTTCTATGCTCGATAACAACAATACAATGCTAACTTGGTCACAATGCAAAATTATTATGTAGCGCAAGACGACTAAAGAAGGTTTCATCACCCATCATACGTGCCAAGGCCTAAAAAATGTAAGGTTTTTAACAAATCTGAGAGCTAGCTCTGAATCAATTGAATGAATCTTGAGAAATAATTCCAAAAAGAGCCTAACGGGTGAAATACGATTAGTCATGGCTCTCCCCATGGAAAAGAGTTATCTCGTGTTTCATACGTTACAAGGAATGCAAGTTTCCTCAAATAGAATCATGGATCAATAGAGCTTGATTACACAAAACGATAATTTTTTCCACTAGTGTTGATAATAATTAGGTGGATAAGTTTTAAATATTATTGAGTAAACATTTAGATAGATCTTCTTTCAAGGATTGAATTCATTGAGAATAAAATGTGAGATTTGCTAGATGACCAATGTTCTATTGTGAGACTTCTAAAACATCATTACATTAATTGTCTTTGATGAAATATGTATCCAAAAAAGAAGTGACGTGTGAAATGCAGGAGTGTAGATTTCTCTTGTCCAGAAGGCCACTTCATGTTTTATATGTCTTGTGTCTGCATTGTTTTATTGAAATTGGAGGTAAACGATGTGATTAGTGTTTGTTTGCTACTAATTGATTGTAAATAATATTATATCAGAGATTTGGAGATCTATCCTAATTTTGAGGTATTATTTGTTTTCTTGGATGTTTTAGATGGCTAGAACTAAGGCCACTGCAAGAAAGCAGAAAATTGATCATAGAGGTCTTGCTTCAAAGATTCATCAGTCCTCCAAGCTTTCCAAACTTATAAGGAAATCAAAGCCAAGGAGAATGTTCTCACAGCACGTTAGATGCCTAAAGGAGATTAGAAGTGCAATGAAGGATCTGAATAATGCAATTCCAAAATTATATTTTGAGAGGCTTGTTAGAGAAATTTGTGACAAGCATAGTCTTGATAGATTTAGATGGACGAGGGTAGCTCTCAACTGTATTCAGGAGGCTACATAAGCTTTTTTAATTGAAATTTTCCAAGATTCTTATATCTATGTTGCTCATGCACATAGGCTTACACTTATGGATAAAGACATGATAATTCTCAAGAGATTGAGATACATGTTTTCAAAGGTCCTTGAGCAAATCCCCCTTTTTGATGTGAAGGCTTTCAATATTTTAAATGTGCCTCCATATAGAATGAATAAAAATGATCCAGGTCTTAAGGTTGAAGATGCCACCCAAGAAAAGGACACAAGACTACATGAGAAAGAGGAAAAGGCCACAGAAGAGCAGGCAGATAAATGGAGGGAGTATAAAAGAAAGAAGGAAGAAGAAAATGAAGCAGAGCAACTCCCATCTTTTGAAGAGGAGCTATCTACCCTTCTTGAAAGGGCTGACCCTAAGGGCCTCAATGTCTATTGCTTTTTACCTGGTGATATTAACAAAAGATCTGATATGGTATTTTTTGACTCTAAGTGTGTTCAAATTCTCAAGAATAAAGTGAGAGAAGTAAACGACTCTATTCTTCTTGCTGGGATGAGGTATGGTATACTAAAATTTGTTTTTACTCACTATATATTTTTCTAGCAATAGACTTTCATGTTGATCCTTACTATCTCCATTCCTTTGCTAGGTGTGTAATGCACGAGCTCCCCTTTGATATACAACAAAAAATTGAGGTTCTTGATCCATCTATCTCATACTATACGAGGAGTGAGCTTGATGCAAATGCATTTGATAATTGGTTCAATTCAATTGACTTTGAAACTTTGGAGATTCTTTTAATTCCATACGATTAAAAGTAAATAATTTGATATTTGTTAGATTTTATGAGATCTTGTTGTGCTAGATTATTGAAATATGATTGTTTTCAGTTCTCATTGGAGCCTAATTGGAATAGACTGTGTGGAGAGGCAATATTTCCTCATCAATTCTATGAAAGAAAGCCATGGAAATGCCAAGTTGTAAGTTATATAATTTATGGTCTCCTTGATATTTTGATCTTTCTTTTGCAAGTACTCTAAACATTTTGATCTTTCTTTTGTAATTACTCTAAATTTTATTGCCTTTTTGGTACAGAGCTGTAAAAAGATTGATTGAAGTGCTAGAGAAAAAGCCTCCCATGCCTTCTGACTTACTTGCAACGATGCAATATAGACAAGTTGCGATACTAAGTTCTTGATTAATATGGTTGAAACATAATATGAAAATTTATTAAAAAAAATACCATAGTTTTACTTTATATTACAAGTTTCATAGTTTTACTTTATATTGTTGATTACAGTGTCCTCATCAAGATGATAGTTACTCTTGTGGCTGGAGAGTAATTGTAAATGCCACAAGATTGGTTTAGTTTATTTATCTCAATGATGATAAACTTATAAAGGTAATGTGAAAGATACTAAACTTTAAGATAGAGGTTTATTGCAAAACAGTCCATTGATGATAATCATATATAGTCCATTGTAAAAAATAACAATGAACTACAAATATTTTCTTACAAATGTATGATAGTTTACAAGAGATTACTATACAAGTGAGCATGTTTGGTATATTAGAGCAAAGGTCATGAAGTATATAATGGTCAATCGTATACAACCAACAAGAATGGACAATAGTGGGGGCTTGGATATTGAATGAGAGGAGGTGCATGTAACTACAACAGGTGAAGTAGGCCTTCAACACCCAAGGCTACCAAAGCATTAAAGATAGGCAAAATGACTCCTAAAAAGGATATCCCTTCTCCTAAGAAAAGTTCTCAAAAAAGGAAGTAGCTTTGCCTCATTGCTTGTAAGCCCTTATGTATAAGTCATGGAGATGGCTAACAAAATTTTTTCACAAAATTTATACATGTATTTTATATTGATAGTAAATAGAACTTTTCTTCAGTATCCTTGCATTGTATATTCTTCTCTCTCCTTATTGATATTTGTAAAAAAAAATATGTTACAAATTTTTATTAATCAGAAAGTAAAATCAGATATATATCTAAGTGGATATAATATGATATAAAAACTTACTCGTTTGTTATTAACTTGGAACATAAATGAGTATTGTAGTTGAGTGCATGCAAGAAGCAAGCTTTTTGAGTGAGTTTTTGAGCGAGCTTCTTTGGGAAACCTCCATTTCTTGTTCCACATAGTCCACTTATTCCACCCCTTGAATTTTTTGACCTCCACCATCACTACCACAACAATTTCCTCCACCACCACTGCCAATGTTGTTGCTGCCACTGCTGCCACCACCACCATGCTACCTCCACCACCACTACCACCATCTCTATGGCCGCCACCAATGCTGTTGCCACCTCCACCCCACCACTACCATTATCCCCACCACCTCCACGATTGCCACCACTACCTTCACACACACACACACACACACACACACACACACACACGCACACACACACACACACACACATACACACACACGCACACACACTCTCTCAGTTTCTCCCTCTACGTATATATTCTCTTTTTCTCTTTCTAGCACACTCAATCAAATAGAACTTCATCTCATGTAAACGATTTCTCTATCTCTAGTACGTAATGTGGATTCATTCATGTGATCACCCCAGAAGAATGGAACACCATGGCCTACACCTCTCTCTCTCTCTCTCTCTCTCTCTCTCTCTCTCCCCCCTCTGTCTCTCTCTCACGAATTACTCCATGTCTTTACTCTCTCTTAGTCTACGGTTGTACATGCAACTTCTCCCAAAATGAAGGTGCATGCACCCCATGTGACGTATTTTTTATAGGTTTTTTGCATTTTCCCTCTCTAGCCTTCCAACCATCCTTGACATTGTACATGGCTGCGAGCTGGAATCCTTCTTATAGCCCAAATGGTGTCATAAAGGACTATCTCCACCACCATTCCCTCCAAACAATTTGGTGACACTGCCTTTGATTGGTCGGAAGGCAAAGGGTCCTCAAAGTAGTTTTCTTGTACCCTTTCTTCTAGGTATGTTTTCGATCACATACTCAGGCTTGTGAGAGGCGTTGGCTTCCTTGGACCCCACTTTCCCATCAACCTTACATTTTCTTACTATAGTCACATTGTCCCCTAAAAAATCGAGACATTTATGCAATTCAGCTCCTCTTGCCACCTCCTCAACCATCCTTATCGTTGCTCGAGACTAGGGCTAATTCCTGGTTGTAGTCAAGTCAAAAGCTTCTCTGCATTGGGTCCTGCACCATGGAACTTTCCACCAATGAATGCATGTCGTTTTGTGCTTTGTAGTAGAGCGTTGCCAAAATCACTGACACACGCATCGTACAAGCTGATAGATTCCTTGAATCCCTCCCCCTACCAACCGACTTGTATGCATTGGCTCTGCCAAGTTCATAGTTGGCATATGAGCAATGTTCTCCACCACTGGACAAAAATATAGCACAAGAAGTTATGGAGTGTGAGAAAACAAATGCACCACATGTCACATCCTACTATTACGAACTAGTCTTACCTTGAAAAAGTCCGCCTCCAACATGGATATCTGATATGCCACCAACTAAGCCAACAATCCATTGCTGGTATATTGCAATCCAAAACTTTCTCGAATGAATCGATATTGCATTGTTGCATCATCTTTTGTGACTGCACACCTCCACATGCGGTACAAGCGCTTATGCTCATCTTGAAAACTCTTGTACACATACTGTGATGTGTGTATTTGGAGACTTTGTTCCCAATGAAATAAGCAAGATCTCTCCCTTCCTTGCATTACGTTGTTTGGACCACCATTGAACACAGATGGCCCTCCAATTGGTGGTTGCCTCGTCTGCCATGAATCCTCAAAAATCAAGCATTGGGTGTCCACACTTCTCCATCACCTCATTCATCTTTTTCCAAAAAAGAGCTTGTGCATCTGCATCCTCTTCTTTCATCTCACATATTGCCAGAGTCATCAACTCTTGTACACTACAGAAACACAAGAAAGGAATGGGAGAGTAAGGAGAACTATGTTGCTTAAGTTTGTGTTGTGACGGTAGAATTAGGTAAAAGAAACTACCTTGGGTCATACACATGTGCTGCCATAGTGGTTCAATCATTAATGCGATGCATGTGGTCAAAGCATACCCAGCTATTGCGTATGTCCCCAGTGCCATTCCTTCGCATATGATTCACTAAGTCAACCCCTGAGGCTGTCCCAGTTGTTGACATTTTGAATATAAAGCACCTACTATCATTGTCAACGGCTTGCCTAGGAAATAGACTACCATGGAAAAATCTGCATGCACAACATTGCTTTAACTTTAGAAGATGAGATTCCATTCCCTGATCACTCTCAGTGCGTGCTGTACGGACCATGTGTTTGAACGTGTATGCACAAAATATTGATCTTCATATGCATGACCTTTTAAAGATATTTTGAAATGTGTTGTGAATGGAATAATATGTTACATGTTCCTCTGAATGAGCGGTTGGAGTTCCTCGAGCATCATCGAGAGTTAAGTATCAGACATGGGGACACCTTGCTCACGAACCAAGGCACCCATTACTAGCCTTCTAGCCACAGTCATTTGCAGGTGTCAAGGTCTAGCTGCACTAAAGTCTCTTATAATTTCCTCTACGGTCTTTTGCACCTCTATGACATTAGCTCTACATGTGCCTCTTTGCACCTCATGGTTATGTGTGCCTTGATGAATAAATAGTCTTGACATTGGCCTTACTCACATCACATAATACACTACACACTCACACTTGGAGAGTAGGATGGGGGGGGGGGGGGGGGGGTTCTTTCAATAGAAGCATCCAAGGCTTCCGAGACCAATAGCTAACATTCCAACAGTCGATATGGTGGTACCGAGTTTACCTACATGGCATGCATTTGGACTTGATTAGTGTGATTTACTTGCGATAGGGTACTAGAACCATGTCATGCGACTCTGCAACCACTTCAATGATAGTGGAGTGAATGAAGAATCTTGCACCTATCCATGCCACCTTGTTTGGGGAGCTAAAATCAACCTACTAGTACAATCTCTATTGGGACACTCTAGCTCTTTGATAGATTTGCTTCGTTGAACAGTACCAAGGAATGCCATTGATGTTGATGTGGGATTTGTCTAGCAATGGCCATCGTACTTTTGCTCCATATTCTCCATTGGACACATATTGTCTGCTCTACTGGTGGAAGCTTGTACGCCACATTGCCATCATAGAAAACTGGGATCTCCTCCACTCTCTCTATAGCATTTGCATTTTGAAGCAAATGATGTAAGACTCGGTGTCGGCCCCCCGAAGACATTATATACTCAACCACACTTACAACATAAGAGGATTGTCGCATCCCCTCCTCTTCCACATCAAGCGCAATAGGGATGGTTTTGTTTTTCTCAATGTCCAAGGGGGGTGGTGAGGCTTCCATGGTGATTGTTGTTTTCTCAATGCTACAAGGGCTCTGGGTGAGGTCTATGGTGGGGAAAGGCTGCAATGTAGGCCCATTTCATTGTTCGACAAGATATTATTGCATGTCCAGAACATATACCTGGACAACCTCATGGTCATTGTTATAATGGACCGGCGTGCTTTGTATTCGGTCATTTGCATGGGTGATAGCAAGAACACAACAGCCATTGCCATTGCAAATGTCTTCCTTCTTCAACATCAGGAACCGACGACTACTTGTGTTGTGTATAATAGGTTTGGCAGAGAGGGATGATACATATATGCGGACCTCGATATTTGGTGTAGCACTGGATGTTGGATCCATTTCCAAAGCTATCTACACATGTACAAATACTCATGTTAGATATAGGTGTCATTGAAAGACTTAGTGTGGGGGTGTATGTCATATACAAGAGAGGGAGAGAGAGAGGAGGATATATAAAGTGTGTGCATGAGAGAGAGAGAGAGAGAGAGAGAGAGAGAGAGAGAGAGAGAGAGAGAGAGAGAGAGAGAGAGAGAGAGAGAGAGAGAGAGAGAGAGAGAGAGAGAGAGAGAGAGAGAGAGAGAGAGAGTGTGTGTGTGTGTGTGTGTGTGTGTACATGCATGTGTGTGAGTGCGAGTGCTATATATATAAAGTATTTGGAGAGAGAGAGAGAGAGAGAGAGAGAGAGAGAGAGAGAGAGAGAGAGAGAGAGAGAGTGTGTGTGTGTGTGTGTATGAATGGATATGAGTGCTAGAGAGAGAGAGAGAGAGAGGGTTTGGAGAACACCAAGAGGGATCCTGGGAGAGAGACCGTGGGAGAGAGACTGCCGGGGATGATAGATAGAGTGAGGAGGAGAGAGAGAGAGAGAGAGAGAGAGAGAGAGAGAGAGAGAGAGAGAGAGAGAGAGAGAGAGAGAGAGAGAGAGGGAGGGAGGGAGGGAGGGAGGGAGGGAGGGAGGGTACCTGCGAGATTAAGAAAATAATCCACAACTTGAGGGAGGAGGAGGCTTGTGTCATAGGGGGTGTGTGGCCTTATATAACCACTTTTACATAGTGGGGCATTAAATGCATGAGAGAGAGAGAGAGAAAGAGAGAGAGAGAGAGAGAGAGAGAGAGAGAGAGAGAGAGAGAGAGAGAGAGAGAGAGAGAGAGAGAGATGGAGAAAGGGATACTGAGAGACATGGGCCATACGAAGAGAGAGGTGTGAGAAAGGGAGGGTGGTAGTCATATTTTTCTACACCAAATATTGGGTTGTAGATGACTCCTTTGGCAACAAAATGATCCCAATCCACATGCACTCTCTCTCATCAGGTGGGCCATCCTGGCCCACACACACACTCTCTCATACCTTGGACCCTAAACCCAAATAACTAAGATAGATGATGCAAGCACTCGGACGATCCCTTTCTCGGTGGCAGAACGATCTTAATCCACATGCACTTGCACTCTCTCTTCATTCCCTCCAAAAAAAATCCCATACAACTAATGTATTGATGTACAATCATACTAATTGATTAATTAGTATTACTATTACAATACATTGATATATATGAAATGATTAATAGTAATATATAAATTAATGAACAAGTTAAGTAATATTAATATACAAATGATTCACTTCATACTAATTGATTACTATAATAGCTAATTAATCAATAAGCTAGTTAATATACATGAATTATAAAACAACCTGACTATTATGAATTAGAAAATTAATTAATAATTTAATTGATATAATTTAATCGATGCACTAAATATCTAATCAATGAACTAACAAATACCATATTGTTAAATATTATTTGATTTATATTAACTCAATAAAAGTTTAATCAATAGATTAATATTAATTAATTGAGTAATAAATATTTTTACTTACTAAATAACTATGTGATAAAATTATTTAATATTTTTAAATAAAAATATATAGTATTATCACTAGCAATTACTACTTGAATAAAAGATATTTATTGGATATTAAAAACTTATTTATAAGTAATTAAAGATATTCAAGTAAATTATAATAAATAAATAAATAATCAATTATTATTTATTAATTATTAATTTTATTGAATTATTTATTAATTTTAAGTAACTAGCTATTGGTTATTACTAATTGTTTTTTAGTTCGTAGTTATTAATTTTAAACAAATAGTTATTAATTTCAACTAATCAATTAATATATAATTTTATTGACTATGTAATTAATCAATAGCTAATATATAAATTAGTTACTTATCAATTATTAATATTAATAAATTAATTATTTAAATAAGTAACTAATATAAAATATATTTTTAATTTTTAATTAATAATTAATTTTTTAATTAGTTAAATGGTTACTTAATTAGTTACTTGGTTTTTAATTAAATAATTAATTATGAATTGATTGTTGAATTATTATTTAATTAGTTGCTTAAATAAATAATTAATTATTAAATAATTAATTTTAAAAAGTTATAAATTAGTTAATTATTTAAAAAAGATATTACTTAATTTTATTAATTACTTAAATAATCAATAAATTGATTAATAAGTGAAGTTGGTTAAAAATTAATTGAATGCTTGATAGTTAACTTGTTGATTTAGTTAATAGTTAGTTTTATTCACTTATTTTTTGATACAATAATTATTTACCTAATTAGTTATTTAGTATAGTTAGTTAATTTACTAATTAAGTTAATTAGCAATTCGTTAATTAACTAATTAGTTAGCTTGTAAAAAAATAAAAATTAACTAATTTGTTAATAGTAAGTTAATTAGTTTATTATTAATTAATTATTTAGTTAATTAGTTATTTAATTAGTTATTTAATTATTAAGCACTATTGATTAGTTACTTAATTCATTTCTCAATTCAAAAGAAATTAAATAATAAGTTTTACTTTTTTAGTTAACTTGCTAAAATAAAAAATTAACTAATTTATTAATAATTAATTAATTAGTTCATAGTTAGTTAGTTATTTAATCATTAATCACGATTGACTAGTTAATTAATTAATTTCTCAATTTAGGAGAAATTAGAGAATGCTTTTTGCTTTTTTAGTTAACTTGTTAAAATAAGAAATTAATTGATTCATTAAGATTTAATTAACTAGTTAATAATTGATTAATTATTTACTTAATTACTAATCTCTATTGATTAGTTAGTTAGTGAATTTTTCAAGTTTTGAGATATTACATAATGTTTTTTTTTTGTCTTTATTTGAGTGAGAGAGATTTCCGCCCCCTCCCCCCTGCCACCCATACAGAGAGCGCGTGCGGACGAACGGACGTAGTGCGATAGGTGGGCAAACACGATGCATGTAAGTGCCAAGAAGGGGAGGCAAGTGCCGCCTCCCCCTCCCCAAATTAGTAAGTTAATTTATTAATTAAGTTAAATAGTAATTAGCTAATTAACTAATTTAACTTGCTAAAATAAAAAATTAACTAATTTATTAATAGTAAATTAATTAGTTCATAGTTAATTAATTATTTAGTTAATTAGTTATTTAATTATTAATCACTATCGATTAAATACTTAATTAATTTCTTAATTTAAGAGAAATCAAAGAATGCTTTTTAGTTTTTTAGTTAACTTGCTAAAATAAAAAAGTAACTAATTTGTCAATAGTGATTTAATTAGTTCATAGTTAACTAATTATTTAGTTAGTTAGTTATTTAATTATTAATCACTATTGATTAGTTAGTTGATTAATTTCTCAATTAAGGAGAAATTAAATAATGCTTTTTACTTTTTTAGTTAGCTTACCAAAATAAGAAATTAAATATTTTATTAGTAGTTAATTAATTAGTTCATAGTTAATTAATTAGTTATTGAATTACTAATAACTATTGATTAGTTAGTTAATTAATTTCTCAATTCAAAGGAAATTAAATAATACTTTTTACTTTCTAAATTGACTTGCTAATATTAAAAATTAACTAATTTATTAATATTTAGTTAATTAGTTTATAGTTAAATAATTAATTATTTAATTTCTTATTTAATTATTAATCACTATTGATTAGTTACTTATATAATTTTGTCAATTTAGGAAAAATAAAATAATACTTTTTGTGTTTTTAGTTAACTTGATCAAATTAAAAAGTAACTAATTTTTAATAGTTAATTAATTAGTTTATAATTAATTAATTATTTATCACTGTTGATTAGTTAGTTAAATAATTTACCAAATTAAGAGAAATTAAATTACGCTTTTTGCTCTTTTAGTTAACTTGTTAAAATAAGAAACTAACTAAATTTTTAATAGTTAATTGGTATATTTATAATTAAATAATTATTTACTTAATTATTAATTACTATTGATTAGTTAGTTAATAAATTTCTCAATTTAGGAGAAATTAAATAACATGTTGTTCTTTTTTTGTTTTCGTTTTTATATGAGTGAGAGAGATTCCCCCCCTGCCCTTCCCCCCCCCGCGCATCCACCCACATAGAGAGTGTGTATGGACGGAAGGACGTAGTGCGATAGGCGAGTAGATGTGACATAGGTAAGTGCCAATAAGGGGGCGCTGACGTCCTCTTCCCCCCCCAAATAAGCAAGTTAATTTACAAATTAAGTTAATTAACTAATTAGTTGCTAAAATAAAAAAATAACTAATTTGATAATAGTTAGCTAATGATGTCATAATTAATTAATTATTAATCACTATGTATTGGTTACTTAATCAATTTCTCAATTTAGGAGAAATTAAATAACACTTTTTGCTTTTTTAAGTAATTTGCTCAAATAAAAATGTAACTAATTTGTTAATAGTTAATTAATTAGTTCATAGTTAATTAGTTATTTAATTATTAATCATTATTGATTAGTCAGTTAATGAATTTCTCAATTTAGGAGAAATTAAAGAATGCTTTTTGTTTTTTTAGTTAACTTTCTAAAATAAAAAATTAACTAATTTGATAATAGTTAATTAATAAGCTCATAGTTAATTAATGAATTAATTAATTATTGAGAACTATTGATTAGATAGTTAATTAATTTCTCAATTCAAGAGAAATTAAATAATATTTTTTAATTTTTTAATTAACTTCCAAAATAAAAAATTAACTAATTTATTAATAGTTAGTTAATTAATAGTTAATTAATTATTTAGTTATTTAATTATTAATTAATATTGATTAGTTACTTAATTAATTTTAGCAATTTAGGAGAAATTAAATAACACTTTTTGTGTTTTTAGTGAACTTGCTTAAATTAAAAATTAATTAATTTTTAATAGTTAATTAATTGGTTAGTAGTTTTTAAAATATTTAGTTAATTATTAATCACTTTTGATTAGTTAGTTAAATATTTTTTCAAATTAGGAGAAATTAAATTATAATTTTTATGTTTTTAGTTAACATGCTAAAATAAGAAATTAACTAAGATATTAATAGTTAATTAATTAGTTCATAGTTAATGAGTATTTACTTGATTATTAATCTCTAGTGACTAGTTCGTTAAATAATTTCTCAATTTAGGAGAAATTAAATAATACTTTTTACTTTTTTAATTAACCTGTTAAAATAAAAAATTAATTATTTTATTAATAATTAATTAATTAATAATCACTATTGATTAGTTAGTTAACTAATTTCTCAATTGAAGAGAAATTAAATAACACTTTTTACATTTTTTTAAAATCTTTATATGAGTGAGAGAGATTCACCTTCCCCCCCCCTCCCACCCAAATAGAGAGAGAGCGTGGACGGAAGAAGATGTAATGCGACGGGCGGGCAAATACGATGCAGATAAGCACGAGGAAGGGGGTGTCGGTGCCTCCTTCTCCCCCTCCCCCCAATTAGTAAGTTAATTTACTAATTAATTTAATTAACTGATTAGTTAACTTGCTAAAATAAGAAATCAACTAATTTGTTAATATTTAGTTAATTAGTTTATAGTTAATTAATTATTTAGTTAATTAGCTATTTAATTATTAATCACTATTGATTAGTTACTTAATTAATTTCTCAATTTAAGAGAAATTAAATAACACTTTTTGTTTTTTTAGTTAACTTGCTAAAATAAAAAATAAACTAATTTATTAATAGTTAACTAATTAGTTCATAATTAATTAATTAATTAGTTAATTATTTTTAAATTATTAATCACTATTGATTTATTAGTTAATTAATTTTTGAATTTAGAAGAAAGTAAATAACTTTTTTCTTTTTTAGTTAATTGCTAAAATAAGAAATTAACTAATTTATTAATAGTTAATTAATTAGTTTATAATTAATTAATTAATTATTAATCACTATCGATTAGTTAGTCAATTAATTTCTCAATTTAGGAGAAATTAAATAACAATTTTTACTTTTATTTTTGTCTTTATATGAGTAAGAGGGATCCAGGCGGGCGGACGGGACGCAGGTAAGTGCTAGGAGGGGGGAGCCGACGCCCCCTTCCCCCCCTCTAATTAGTAAGTTAATTTACTAATTAAGTTAATTAGTAATTAGTTAAGAAGGACCTTGTGGGCATAGCTCATTGAGGCATTGCTCAAACACAATAATGTCATCCTTAATTCTATTTGCAACAACATTGGAGCCCTCAACCCTTAACAAACTCTCTTTCTTTTGTTGGAGACTTTCCTCAACTCATGTAATTGCTCACTTTTGCATATGGTTTATCAAAACTATGTCGGGCATGCCTCCAAATTAGAAAGATTATCTATTGTAGAAGGTTCAAACTACAATATATTCTCCTCTTTGGTGCATAGTTGTTGGCACCCTGTGTGTAGTTCATCTTTTTGTTGGATCTAGGTAGCCCACCTTGAAGTACATCATTGGCCCTCCTCTACTTATTCAACTTTCTCTCTAGCACTTGAGGCTTGCTTTTGCACATTTCTAGCACATTCTCCCCAAACTTTGTTAGTGAAATCTTATATCTTGATGGGTGTTTTTTAGTAATAGTATGTCTCTTGAAAGCATGGCACTTTGACAAAAGAAGCTTAGCATTAGACAAGTCACGGGTGACCTTCCCCTTGAGGCTCAGGCCATACTTGTTGTGTAGTTCTTCTATTGTAAAGCAAAATTTAGTGAGTATAGGCACTCATTAGATTTTTTTTAAAAAATATATAAGTATTTAATTAGTTATTGCATCATGCTCACAAAAAAATCATCCTATAAATGCTACATCTAATGATGTAATTGATGATGCGACTAATTACCTCTCTTCTTTTTTGCCTATCTGTTCTCCTACATTAAGAAAAGTTTTTAATATTATCTCACCAAAGAGATCATCTATTCTTTTTGACACGATCCATGTCCTCTTTGGGTGCATTAGACCTTGTGTTATTACATTAATCATTCTTGGTGCTATGGGTCTTCTTTTGACTATTGGTGGGTGTTTTCGTCCCCTTATCTTTGACTATTCCTCCACAATGGCTTTGGGGGTCACCCTTGGCATGTGCTTGCATACTAGTGTCCTTGTAGTAGTTGGTAGTCACAATAGTCCTGAGCGATACTTACTTTGGAAGCCTAAAAGCTTCACACATTTAGGAAGGTTGACACAAGAGTCCTCAATAAAGTCGAATCTTGGAAACCTTGGGCAGGAAGAAGAGAGCATCAAGCAGACCAATGTTGGTGAAAATATTTCATATAGGACATTGTATTACATTAAAGAAAAAGGAATGTTCATATGCAGTCACCATTATGTGTTTGATTGTCATATGTCTAAATCACAATAGGTCTCCCTTCCATGTTTTTTTTGTGTGTGGTTACAAACATTTTCAATGTTTCTTCAAACGCATGAAAAGAAAATCTAAACTCCCTCCAAGTTTGCCAAAGAGAACCAAAGGGGTAAATAAAAAAGGGTATAATTTTTGTACCACCAAATCATGCTTTCACTCCTTTAAATATATATTATTTTGTAGTGTATAGAGAATAATAATATTCTTTCATTTTAAAAACCAACCAAAGATAAAGAAAATGGAAAAGGACAAGTCACATTTTATACTAATGATTGCCCTCCACAATTCTTTATCCATGTATAGAGGGCAAAGTAAGAGAGATGCCGTTGATTACTAAAGGAGATATTAAATGTAGTAGGACCTCATGATTTGGATATGCATTCTTACCATCATCCACAAACACCATTGCAAACCTTTTGGGTAAGTTGCATGTTTCTTATAAGGGTATTTCCAAATATTCCCTTAAAAATATCAAAAATTACCTATTTTTCAAAAATAGTAAAAAAATCAACATACCTATTTTGCAAAATCATAACATTCAAGGTTCTTTTTGAAATATTGATCTTTTTTTGCATTGTAGTTTTCAAAAGCACTCTAAATTTGAGTAATTTATATTTCAGTAAGCACATGATTGACCATTTTCAAAGCCTATATTGCCAAAAACATACAGATTGATAGATTGCATCTGTTGTTCTCTTGTTCTCTTAGATAGTTTAAAGCCTCTTGGAAAAATTATTTGTCCTAAAGTATTCTCTGAATAATTCAATAAGGTACACATAAGGAAGTTTTTCTAAAGTTAGTTCTCATGACCTTGTAAAGAGAATATCATAATGCACATACAACAAAGTCATGATACACCTCAAGTAACCTTGTCAATGGTTATTTATATCGTAGTTAAAGAATTTGTAATACTAATGAAATATTACATCATGGACTCTAAAAAGTACTTTTGATCAAGCACATGTAAAAATCAAGTAGGTGTGAACTCCTTTTAGGGAATTGGGAATTACTTTTTGAAAAACAGGTTTGTTAAAATCAAGTCCAAGAGCAATAAAAGCTATATTTTGTGTGTAAACTCTTAAGACGTGATGCTTTGCATCAAAACTAGGAGAAAATTATAATTTTTTTTCATATTTTCAAGTAGGTTTCAATAATTTAATTAAAAGAAGAAAAAAGGTTAAGATTTTGACACATTTTCTTAATGTTTTGATGCAGTGCATCGAAATCATGTCAATTGAATTCCAATAAATTGCATGGGATTTCAAGACAAATAGTGTAGAAAGGATAGATAGTCCCCCTTATATTGTGATTACATATGGGTAATGCTGAGCTTTTGCTGTCTATTCACTAATCATATGTGGATTTCACGTTTATCAAATTGTACTTGATTGACAAATCGCTTGCCTACTATCTACCATAGTTTCATCTAATGGCCAAAGGAAGAGTGGAGGTAATTGTTCATGGGTGCCAACCTTGAATGGCTACCACCACCGTTCAACTAAATGCTCTTGGGTGTGCCAATGCACCATCCCACATAAACACTAGTACCCATAGTTGTACATTGTAAGAAATCTAATCAACTAGCTAGAGAGGAGAAGCCCCCATATCCTTTGGCTACTGCCATAGTGCTACTGGTAGCAACAAAGATATAGATCCCCGCCCCCTCAACACCATCCCCCCCGTTTGTATGTGTGCGTGTCTCTATGTGCATGTGTTTGTGTGCATATGAAAATATATGATCAAAATTGGTAATTTAACAAATGGTAGTATGCATGCTTTTATTGAGGATTTTTATTTTATAAATTTAAGAGATTTTGTGGGTTGCATAAAATGAGGAGATTAAACATCCATAAAAATTTCAAAAAACTAGCACATTAGGCACTCGTGTGAAGAGGAAATTTAGATTTTAGCTTTTGAATCTAACTAAAAGTAGGACCATCATTGTGTGATTGAAAGTTATCTTCAAGCACAAAAGATAAAATAAGCTTGAAATTGGTTTTCTTTTAGAATCACAAAAGCTTGCATCCATTAAAAAACAAGGTTTTTAAGGTTATGTTCCAAAGATCCTGAATCAAAAATATGTACATTGTTACTGTAGCATTGATTTGGAAAATTCTTTTGAGGAATCTTAAAAAAGATTTCAAATGTTTCTTTGAAGCTACAATGTCACCCAAAAGGTTTCACTACAAGATATAGACCTTATAGCGACGTTTAAAGCGACGAAAATACAAACAACAAAATTTGCCCCCGTCGTTGCAAAAAGCATCGTTATTGACAACGCCATAGAATCGTCGCTATATGCGTCGCTATATGCATATATGCGACGGTTACAGAGAATTTGCGACGCTGATAGCGACGACAATAGCGACGCGTGCAGTAAATTTGCGACGCAAATAGTGACGGTAACAGAGATTTTTTTTTTTGTGGCAGGGCAGCATATAGCACTGTGTGCTGTATGAGAGCCATACAAAATAGTTTATGCACTGCTTCATACAAAGCGTTTGCAAACAAAAAGAATGTATACTGAAATCATAAAACTGATGGATGAAATAAATACATGATATCGCATAAAATGCGATTGGTACAATCATAAAACAATATCACTAATACATAGAAAATGTCTACATAGATGGGGTGACTAAAAACTAAAGGTATGTGAGCTCTAAGGATCCAAGGGCGAGCTACAAATCATCGTCCCCCGAAAGCTCTTCCCGCTGTAAAGGAGCATCAAACGGATTTTGCAGAAAAAGAAACAACATATCAATCCACCATACAATAATGCATTCAAATATCTCATGGTAACTACGGACAAGAAAGATGAGTGACTTACTGGGCCGCCGCATCTATACAATCGGTCGATCAATGATCTGAGACCGTGCCTCTCCGCATATCGAGTCTCAAGGCCTTGCAGATCGCAATTTGTAATGGAGTGCTACAAAGAAAACAAAATGCTAACTGTTAGAAACATGATTGTCAGTACAAAGAATATCTCAAAAAAACAAATAAGGAAAACAAAAGAGAATCTTACAAAGTCATCCAAATATGTCCTGTGGCGGCCACTCCCAAGATGATGTACCGATCCGGCCTCGATTCGTGCCCTCGCCGCCTCCCGCTGCTGACTCCAACGTCCTGGCGAATTTGTAGCCTCCTCCCTCAGTCGGTGCCAGTCGTCTGCATCTAACCACTCGGGCTTTGGAGCCCCACTCTTGATTGCCTTGCGTGCGTCGGATCGTCTATGTGACATGTATGCACGCATGCAATCCATCATCCAGCCCGTAGAGAATCTATCCACTGCGGCTGGCACCGGGAACTCCTCGTGCAAGGATGCTACTATGTACTCCTTGCTCCCCTCCGGTATGTTCCTCCAATGATCTAGGACGTTGTGCCGAAAAACTTGTTGGCACAACTCCCTCATGCGAGCCATCACCCTCCTCCCCTCATCATTCATGATGATGGCTCCTGACCTGCCATCCACTAGGTATCCATAATCCCTAGGAGTGTGCCTTGTATGGGCCCTCTCCCATCTCCGTCCACGCTCCTGGGCATATCCAGGAGACCCCTGAACATCCGGTGTACCGACGGGGGTACCCTCTCCCGGAGTGCCACACAAAGGGGTGCCACTAGAGGGTGTGCCACCAAAAGGAGTGCCACCAGAGGGGGTGCCACCAAAAGGCGTGACATCTGCCGACGGTTGCGCAAAAGCCGGAGTAACTGGAGTGGACGTCCCCACAGGTGTGACAAATCCTGGAGGTGACCGAGCTCCAGCTGAACGACGAGACGGAGACACCGCGTCCGTGTCTCCACAGCAGCACCCCCCTGATCCTCCTGCAGTCGCAGTCCCTCCCTCTGGCCCAAGTCGCGAGCGTCGAGTTCGTCTGCTCGAAGTTGAAGCATCTGATCGCGCCGATGCTGATCTAGCAGAGCGCCCTGACGAAGAACGAGACAGCTCCTAATCTGCTATCTCTCTGAATCTCGCGAGCTGATCTGGAGACATACGTGCCATCATCTCCTGAAACTCCTCATCGCTCATCCCTCGACTCATCCTGAAAATGTCGATACCTGCACAGATAAAAAATAATGTTAGAATAATCAATTTAATCTATACAAAGCACATTAATAAAATCATTTTTGAAAAATCCATCTTAAAATGCATATCTTATCTACCTTTATGGAAGATCTAAACAACGAATTGAGTAATACAATTCTCCAAGAATGAAGTATTCTATGGTCCCATATTAATCTCCTGACACAACTCTGCATACACTGGAAGGTCGATAGACATGTCACCACAAAATAACGAGTCTGTCTTGTTCTCAAAAAATTCTACGACTTCTGTATTTCCATCATTGTTAGCCGATGCGGGCTCCAAGCTTGCGGTGGCCTCCACCCCTTGTAATTTCGATCCCTCTATTTGCATATTTTCTTCATCTATGCCTGGAACATCGCTTTGATCGTATACTCTCGCACCTCGAGGAGTTGAAGGTATAACATACCACCATCGAGGTTGTCGGGGATTTGGATAGAAGATTACCTGTTCACAAACACTTACAAACC
Organism: Lygodium microphyllum; assembly: GCF_053477565.2. Classification (NCBI taxonomy): domain Eukaryota; kingdom Viridiplantae; phylum Streptophyta; class Polypodiopsida; order Schizaeales; family Lygodiaceae; genus Lygodium; species Lygodium microphyllum. The sequence goes on from NC_141145.1 coordinate 91,646,517, forward strand.
GTCTTCAAACCATTGTGACATAAACCATGTCGTATTCCAATTAGCAAGCAAATGCCTAGTTGCACCTGTTCACAATGGGCTAGCAACACAAAGGTGTCGCGCAAATCCATCCATTTTTTTTCGGAATCTATTTCGAGAAATCCAGATGGACCTCGTCGAACTGTTGTGCCAGCTCCTCCAAGTACCACTTTGAACCACTACACGTCGAATATTATCATGGAGAAGCTACGGTAATCCACCGTAATAATACTTTGCAAATTCCCAAAATACTCCATCTCATTCACAACCGTGTTCGGATCCGTTGCTCGTCGCTGGCTCTCTTGCTCAAACCTTGCCATGACACCACAGTCCATTGTGGAGCGCATTTTGTCAATACGCTCCACCCGAAAATGCCGTCCGCGCGACCACGTTGGACTATATATTTTGTACTGCACATTGAAACACTCAAATTAGATGTAGCAAGCAAATTTAGATACGACACATTCTAAACCCCTCATTACCTTTGGACTACATCCCCTCGAGAACTCCCACTCCTCCATTGAGACCTCTGTCCCTTCGCTGGATGCTGCGGTCAAGGCTCCATGCAACCATCGTGTTGACATAAACTGCGGCATCTCCTCCATGCCTTCGGGATATCGAATCGGTCGGTGACGCATACTGCGTCGGAATTCAGCTCGCGCTTCCTCTCGATCTTGCCTTGCAATCTAGTACTTGGCGAGCCACGTCTCCATGGAGGCATGGTGCAACATACAAAAGCGATTCACCTTCTCTTCCATTGAGGCATCCATTCTTTTTTCTACCCCATTTCCAACCACCACATCTCCAGTCAGCCTGTCATCGTCCTTCAGCGTCCATAGCATTTCATTGTCTGGTTCCACCGTTGGTAGCCATTGTGAGATATGCACTAACGCCTCTGACACCAACCAACCTTCAGCCATGCTACCTTCCGGACGAGCTCGTTGTCGCACAAAGCCTTTCAGGGTTTTCATAAAGCGCTCCAGGAAGAACATCCATCGCGTATGGACAGGTCCAGCAATCTCCACTTCATCCACAAGATGCACAAGAAGGTGAACTTGTATCGTGAGCATGCTAGTGGGCAAGTATTTCTCAAAGAGACAAACCGTCTCAACTGCTCCCCACCTTGCGGATTCAATAGAGGACGTCTTAATCTCTTTCTGTGAGATCCATTGCACCAAAGTCGACAGCTTGTAAATGGCCCCGCGAATTTCTGGAGTTAGGCATCCCGCGATCGCGATCGGTAGGACAAATTGCCACAAATGAGAAAGCATTAAGAATAATGGTCACTTTTCAAATTTCAAAATGTCCACGCTAATTAAAATCCATTCTATTCACAAACCTGACATATCTTATGCCAATCATGGGATTTTAGCCCAGAAATCTGGTCATCTTTAGAAAATGCGGACCTGAGAGAACGCATCATACCTGTCGGAGTGCGGATAGACTTGATTACTTGCTTCACAATGCGCTCTTCTTTGGTAGACAAAACCCAGGGAGCGCGAGGAAGCTGCACTCCCCCTTCAGCACTCGACTGCGGCCAAAGCGCCTCCATCTTACCTACCTCCTTTAAATCCATTCGTGACCCTATAGTGTCTCTCTTTCCTGTGATGTGGTCCCATAGCAAGCTGCCCACATTTTTGAAAATATGCATGGGATCCAACAAGTGGTTGACCTGTAAGTGGGTCCAATATGGCAACTCGTAGAAAACTGAGAACCGTCGCATTCCATTTGGATGTGAATCCGGGTTTACCATTTTCAGCTCGTACCAGCTTGCAGCGTTCATACGTGCTGGAGGTCGTCCAAGAAAACCTTCCCTGAGTTCACGATCCTCCGGCAAGAAAGCGGCGTGTCCTTGATATACCATCTTCTTCATGGTTCGTGACCTTCGGGAGTCTAACTGTGGCCCACACAATGGACATGCATGATAACCTGAGGTAACGAGACCTGCAAGGCGATCCACGACCTAGTGAATACTTGATTGAATGAAATAAAATATAGATATTACCAGCGAGAACAAAGGTCTGCTCACCTGAGCACTCTCCCAATCCCGGAAAGTCATGTATCGTCCACATGAGAATGGCTCGAATGTTGGCTGACCGCCGACCATCGCGCCTGCTCATATCTTGTACCGTGACCCCCTCCTCCCACAAAATCTTAAGCTCATCGACTAATGGACGAAGATACACGTCCATATTTTTTACTTTGTAGCGGCCCGGGACGAGCAAGCTAAGGATGAGATGTCATTTCTTCGTAGAAAGCCATGGAGGAATGTTGTAATTGACAAGCACTATAGGCCACACACTGTAAGAAGTCGAGCGCAGACCGAATGGGTTCACACCATCCATGGCGAGACCGAGCCGAAGATTCCTTGGCTCTCGCGCAAAGCCTGGGAAGGTAGAGTCAATGTGGCTCCATGTGCGCGAATCTGCTGATATTCGTTGCACTCCATCCGTGGACCTATTCTGCACATGCCACGTTGTCAAGCTTGCCATGGCAGACGTGCGAAACATGTGGTTTATGCGGGGGATGAGCGGAAAGTGTCTGAGGACTTTTTGAGGGATGGTCTGCCCTTGCAAGTCCTGTCGATACCTGTGAGCACCACACTTTGGGCATGTCTCCATAGTCTCGTATTCATCTCGAAACAATATGCAGTCGTTGATACATGCATGGATGTTATTGTAGTCCATGCCAAGCTTCCGTAAAACATGTCGCGCATCATCACGAGACTCAGGCATGGTGTTTGCAGGTGGCAATATATGATATTTCAATAACCTGAAAAAATCATAAAACACCTTGAAAAATCCATCCATGTTTGCAATAATACTGTTAAAAAAAAAACAATGAAGTCTGTGTGCAAGGTACCTGAATAACTCAGTCACACTCGTATCGCTCCAACCGTATTTTGCTTGCACACTTAAGAGTGCAAGCAATGTCTTCAACCGAGATACTCGGCACCCATCATATAATGGTATGGATGCTTCCTCTCTAAGCGGGTCAGATGTCTCAACATCCATGGGAATCAATGCATCGATCATTGCCTCCATCTCAGGCTCCAAGATTGTAGGCAAGTCGGGAAGGTTGTCTGTCTCCTCTAGCATTGACGGTATAGATGGGCCTTGCGAGTGGTCGATTGGCTCCTGCAATCCATCCATCGCACGTCCACGAACTCTTCTAATTGGCCGCAAAGGGTGCACTCCCCCTTGGGTCGAGACATCACCCCCTGGATACAAAATTTGCCAACAAGACCCAATCTTATTGTGTATGGTTTTCAATTAGCTTGAGAGTACAATGCATGAAAAATGCTAACTTCAAATTACCATTTGCTGAAAGTTTGCAATCGCCTGATCAATGATCTCAGATTGAAACTCGCAAAATCGTCGTACATGTTCTATAGACAATCGGCGTTTTCGTCTAATTGCCAACTTGCATTGAGAGCAAGGACATGGGACACGCTGATTAAGATACGACTCGCGGTCTTGAACAATAGGACCTTCTTCGTTTACCATCTTATCTACATTACAGCAAACAAGGCTTAAATGGATAGCTTTATGGAGATGTACGTCAAGTTGCAAGTTGACCATAAACCTTGCATTGTATATAGTAGTCGAGAGATTTTCCGATGTTATATCTCGGCCTTGTATCATGCTCAACGATTTGTTTGTCCTGGTAGATAATTTTTTGTTATATCTCGGCTTTGAGTATAAGTAATCCATTTTAAAATTAATGCGCGCCATCTATGAAATTTTATAACTATAGTAATAAAATTTATTTCAATCAATTCTACTCATAGTCATAAGACCTGAGAGAAATTATCCTATACTCAATTTAAGGGTTTCTTCTTCTATAACAATAATTTTGGGTTCATTTTGATGAAGTACGTGGCCGTATGCAAAGCACATTGCATACCATTATCAATATGTATATTATCTTAAATTTCCTTCCCTTCCCTCTCCCTCTCTTTCTCTCCCTCTCCCTCTCTTCCTCTCTTTCTCTCATCCTCTCCCTCTCCCTCTCATTCTCTTTCTCTCCCTCTCTCATTTCCTCCCTCCCCCTCCCCCTCCCTCTCCCTCTCCCTCCCTCTTTCTCCCTCTCCCTCTCCCTCTCCCTCTCCCTCTCCCTCGCTCCCTCTCCCTCCCCCTCCCTCTTTCTCTCCCTCTCTCATTTCCTTCCCCTCCCCCTCCCTCTCCCTCTTCCTCTCCCTCTCCCTCTCTTTCTCTTTTTCTCCCTCTCCCTCTCTATCTCTCTTTCTCTCTCATTTCCTAAACAAGCAAAAAATAAAGTGATTTAAACATCCTCCAAGCAAAAGGGAGAGGGAGAGATACAATGCACTCTCCCTCTCTTTCTCTTTCTATCCCTCTCTCATTTCCTTCCCCTTCCTCTCCCTCTCACTCTCTTTCTCTCTCATTTCCTCTCCTAAACAAGCAAAGAATAAAGTGATTCAAACATTAAACAAGCAAAAGGGAGAGGGAGGGAGAGAGAGAATGCACTCTCCCTCCTTCTCCCTCTCTTTCTCTTTCTCTCCCTCTCCTATTTCCTCCCCCTCCCTCTCCCTCTCCCTCTATTTCTCTTTCTCTGTCTCTCCCTCTCCCTCTCCCTCTCCCTCTCCCTCTCTTTCTCTCTTACTCTCTCGTTTCCTCTCCTAAACAAGCAAAGAAGAAAGTAATTTAAACATTAAACAAGCAAAAGGGAGAGAGAGAGAGAGAATGCACCCTCCCTCTCTTTCGCTCCCTCTCCCTCTCTTTCTCTCCCTCTCCCTCTCATTCTCTTTCATTTCCTCTCCTAAACAAACAAAAGAGAACGATTTAAACCTTCAACAAGTAAAAGAAAGAGAGAAGGAGACTCACCAATGAGATATGGCGTGCGTGGGCGGCTTCTCTTTGCAACGAGGGCTCCTCCTCTCCTTCACGAACAACGACGGTGGCGGCGGCGGCGGCGGCGGCGGCAGCAAGTCTCTTCCTCCTCTTCTCTCACAAAGCCTTGGCTCTCTCTCTCGCTCTCTCCCTCGCTCTCGCTCTCAAAAGGCGAAGAAAACAAAATGAAAACGACGCTCTCGTTTCGGCCGCGCTTTTTTTCCCTGCGGCGTCACTATATGCGTCGCTATTTGCGTCGCAAATAGCGACGCAAATAGCGACGCATATAGCGACGCCGATATCCGCCGTCGCTAATCAGCGTCGCTATTGCCCCATTCCCTTGTAGTGTTTGCAATAGTGCTCACATCATCCATTACAAGAAATATGCTACAAAGTTATTCATCGTGATGTGAATGACTTAGATAGTGGTAGACCCACATTACTTTACCCTCATGATTATAGATATATTGTAAGGATTCAACATGCCACAATTGACCAATTATAACAAGGCTTTCACATTCAAAGAAGCCATACAAATGATTAAAAAATTCAAGAAAATTACATACACACCTATTTGAAAAACACAATATAGGTCCTCTTTGACTATATTTGAAAATAGGACCTATATTGTGTTTTCCAAATATAGTCAAATAGGACCTATTTGAAAAGCACAATACATGGATGCTACTAGAATTGGATGGGACTTTGTCAATATTGTTAGATTGTATAATACGATGTTTGAAACAAGTTTAAATTGGAAATTCAATATGTACAAAAATTGGAATTTCAAAAGTGCATTAAAATGGGTCAAAACAACTCACCAATGCTATTTATAGCTATTGAAAAAGTTGACAGGTTTTATATAAATGTGATTCTCTTAATGGGAATGTATGTCATATAACATGATATTTCCTTTATTGATTAAAGATATGAATTGATGAATGGTTGCACATTTTGACAAATAAGTATAAGAATACGTTTCTAGTCAATTAAGTACTAGAGTTTTACAAAACGAATTCCCCAAGTCTCAACATTCTTAACATGTACCACACCTAGTTGATTTCTAAGTTTTAGGAAAATAATAAATTTATAGAACTTTGTGATATTGAGAAACTAGCTTGCGTGTAAAAATAAATCCTAAAAAATTGTCTACTTTTTAAAAATAAATCCTTTCATTAAAAATAAATAAATTTAAATATTAAATAATCATATGCTATTTTTAAATAAAATTTCAAAAAAGGTAATATACTCAATTTTTTTTACAAAATCTAGGGTAATCTCCTTACCAAAAAGATGTAACTTAACCAAAGGGCTCACAATTGTATTCACAAACTACATATATTTTTGGACACGAAACTCTAAACATTTGTATCAAAACCCTTCAAGATTATTTTGGGCATTCAAGCAGCCTTAGCCATTCCATTTCAACCCAGGAAAGATAGCTTTAACCATAGCTTTCGTGGAAGCCATATCTTTAGTCACTTGTGAGGTATATATTTGCTTGCACCTCCATAAAATGCAAGACATTGAGAAATTAATACAAAAAAAACTTCTAAACAGGACCAAATAAAAGTATATATCCTTTTGAATTAAAGAAAGAAAGATACTGTCAATTTTGAAAAGTCTTGCTTGTGCTTGTTCTCCTTCCTCTTTCCTCTCATATTGTTGCCCCTATATGTATTTGTGTACACAAACAAAGTAAGATTAATGAAAGTTTGGAAAATAAAACTTAGGATACATTTTCTAATTAATTTTTTGCAAGCTACATAATATTGTCAAAGTTTAACTTGATTACACAAAGAACCATATAGTTGTAATTGGCATAACTTTTGCATAGTTTGTGTTTATAGGTACATGTAACATGGCATCTATATGCGTTTTTGGAAAGTACATACCCTACTATTACAAGCTAGTACATGCTCCCACTTTGCACAATGCTATGGAGAGAGTCCTTTCAAAGTTATCTTAATCCAAAACAAATGTAAATATTGTGAAACTAAAGAAAAAGGAAAAGACTAATACCTCTTTATATGAGCTTGTCTCCTTTCAGAAATATGGAGCTTTCCTTGCCTCCTTTAACAAATATGGAGCTCATCTCCTTTAATAATTAAGAAAAACAAGAGAAAGAAGAATAAGAATATGAAGAAGAAGAAGAGAAATCAAGAGAACAAGGAAAGGAAGAGCCAAATGAACTCATCTTCATGTATGAAGTGGAAAAGACTAATGGGTAAGGAATTAAACATCATCCCTCCATAGAAGCTCTCATTGATGATATCTCTTACATGTGAGCTCATGATCTTACCTTACGTCTTGTTCATCCCACAATCTTCTCTCAGCCCTTTTCTTACTATCATGTATATCTCAAAAGAAGGTTTAAAATTGAAATAAAGTGATGGTGGGTTTAAATACTTTTTAAGGTGTTCAAACCACCTTTATATATGAGTTTAGTGACATGTGAAAACATGAGAAAGATGTAGTATTAAACTCGCATGCCAATTGATATTTATTATCACATTTGAGGTCCTTCATTTAAAAAATTAAAATATAAATGTACTTATGTCAATTAATTAATCAAACTTAAATGTATGTGCACCCTATTGTATTTATATGCATATTTTATTATTAGAATCCAAAACCTCACCAATGACCGCAAACTTAAATGGGAGATTTCATAGATAGTTAAATGCACTTGTAAAAGTGCATCAAGCATCTACGTCGATGCTTCGATTTTGTAATAGTGCAAAAGCCTACCCCTTAAAAGGATACATTTACTAGGTGCTATCAAGAGTTTGTTTTTGCCTAATGATTGTGTCTTGCTAGTCGATATGCAAGTTGAAAGCAAAGTGGAACATTGGATGGGAGACATGCTAATTATTTACTGTGATATTTGAATATTAATGTTGCTACTCAATTAGATACTCTTAGAGATGAAGATCCATATGCAAGTTAGTCATGTTGATGATACATGCTAGAAATGAATGATAACTTTTATACAATATTAGTAACATTTGCCGATATCTTTCCATGAAAGATACTTGGACCGCATGTATCAACTTGGCACTCACTTGTACATGCTAAATCTTTGAATGTAAGATAAGGTTAATTTGTTGGCTAGATGATATTGGGCTGCAAAGTGCACTTTTTTCAAAATCTCATCAGGCAACATTTCTTTGGTATAATACTAAAATGAAGGGGCCAAATAGTGCATTAAACTCTTAAAAAATGACATGTGATTGATGTTGGAGACGTGATCGAAACACCAAGAACATATGCCGAATAATCCACAAAAGCTATGAGACATTAGTGATGGAGGGTCAGATTTAGATTAGAGTAACATTTCATGAAACATAGATATACGGTTTGTAGGAACAAACTAAAGCAAATATGCTAGGGATTCAAAGTGTAGAGGCTGCTAAGGAAGCATGAGTGTATCTGTATGTATGTATGTGTTGAGTTTGTACACGATGGGATAGCCATAACATGACAATTTGTTTGGAAGCCTTTGTGAGCAACCACATATATGTTATGTTTCATGTAATTGTCACGGGAGAAGGTCAGATAAGTCCCATAACATGGCATCAGCGGGGCTAAGCTGGGTTGTATGGTCAGCTAGCTGGTTTGTAGAGGCTGCAGTTGTTGCGTGGTGATGGTCTAGACCTGGCAAATTGCTGCAGGTAGAGCTGCTCCTGCTGGTGCAGCTCGGACTCCATGGCGGCATCTCCACCTTGGAAGTTATATTAGTCGCACAGGTACTGTTTATTCGGACATTAACGGTGGAGCTGGTAGCTTGATGGTGATGATCCTGTGGTGTTCCAACCGGCCACATGATGCTCTGTTGCTGGAAGTCTTGCTCCTCCTCGGTAATGAGCCATGGCTGCTCGACCATCTCCTGGTTTGTCACCGCCATATTGTTCATGGATAACGCGGATTCGTGCGCCACTGACAAAGCAGACGTGGAGTAATCACAGGTGTTAACGCTCAGAGGGAGAGACTTTAGCTGATTGAAGGAGGAGTCATTCGGCTTTTGATGGTTGCAGCCTTGCGTGAAAGGTGGCAGTAAACCTTGATAACAAGAACAACACCACACAGCAAATACGAAGTTCAAATGAGGGGGTATTATGCAGTGCTTTACAAAAGAGGGTTCAACACTGTCCACGTATAAATGCGTGTATGTCTATGCATGGCAGATTGCACGTGAAAATGTTCGTGGGAGCATACATACTACATGTGAACGTATGAATGGACGTTTTTGCGTCCATGCATGGCTTTGATCGATTTTATCATCCCATCAAGCATCTATGAATGAATGCGGCATGTATAGTTAGATGAGTTATAAGTGTGCATGCGTGCTTGAATGGACGCAGTCATGAACGAAGTTTTCCAAATTGTTGCATTCCTATGTGTGTATGCTTGCATGCTTGGACATATCGATGAGTTTTTCCAGTGCTTCCATGCATGTATGTATCGACGACGAGTTTGCCCGAATTTTTTGCATTCGTGGGTGTGCATGCATGCGCATGAATGGATGGATGAAGACTTCAATGAGAGAGAATGTCTATATAGATACGTGCATTATGTATGTATGGATGCATTATGCGTGACTGAATGTCTTTTGGTTTTAATGATGTGGAAGGAGTACATATTGACATGAAAAGAGACCTTGATCATAAGGGCACGGTAAATGAGGTTAGCTAAATCACACGGGTTAAGATTTAGAATTACTCACCGGGGGTAAGGCTGCTGCTGGATTGGAGCAAAGCCATATCCACCATCGATCTGGCAGTATGTTGAGGCTGCTGCTGCTGCTCATGAGGGAGGTACATGAGCGCGGGGCTATGGCCGCCGGTGAGAGTCGAAGAGGAGCACGTGGAAGCAGTGGCAGCTGGCGAAGGGGAGGAGGAGGAGGGGGTCAAGAAACGGAGGCAGTGCGGGAGGCCGTCAGGGCCCGCCAAGCCGGCCAGTTGGTGACGGAGGTAGGGCGGCGGGGGAGGGGGGACACGCGGCACGCTGTGTGGAGGACACGCGGACTCCGCCAGCGGCGGCGGGCGGCGGCGCATGATGACGTTGAGCATGTCGTCCTTGAAGCAGCCGAGGGCCGCGTCCGCGATGTGCATCATCCCAGGCGGGCCGACGCGACCCCCCGCAGGCGGTGAGGGGGACGGAGACGTGGACGAGCTGGCGGCCGCCGCGTGGGCCATGCTGCCCGCCAGGTCCGCCAGGAGCTGCGAGATGGGCTTGTGCGTGATGGGGTCGATGCCCATCTCGCACAGCTTCTTCTTGAGCCGCGTGTTCCAATAGTTCTTCACGTCGTTGTCCGTCCGCCCGGGCAGCTGCGCCGCGATGAGGGACCACCTGGTGGCCATGATCACATTATTAATTCATACATCTACAAAGTATTATATGAATTATTAGTATGGCAATGTGATACCAAGCCGGTCGAGAGAGAGAGAGAGGGGAGGGGCCATCGGGATTCACAACAACCATCACGAGGAAATTCCTGCCGCGTCGCACGAGCTGTAACAAGCTTTGACACGAGTGTTGATGTGGCCACGTCACACAAGCGCGATGGCTTCCTTTTGAAGGGGGGATTCTCTCTCGCGGGAGAGCGAAGAAGATCCAAAAAGCCTCTCGACTATGAAAGGCTACCTTATACGCATGTCCCTTTTTTCTAAGCATGTGGCATAGATGTTTTTTTCATTCTCAATAAATTGTTTTTCCATTTTCAATAAATAAACTGCGCATTAGAAAAAAAAAAAAGCCTCTCGAGTCTTGACTCAACAGTCCTCAAAATTCAAATCCCTCGTAATTAAATAATCGCTCCTTTTTTGGCGTTTTCCCCTTCGGGCATGGAACACAAGTCGTTGAGCATTTTGCCGCATTGGACCCCCAAAAGAATTACGCGCGTATAATAAGATTTCCAAAGCCTTATTTTTTAAAATGCTGCTCGCATGCTTCGCCAAGTTAGTTACGCCACAATTTTTTTTTTTTGTATTTTATGAGACGCATTCTATCCAAGTCAACCAGCTGGTTGTTTATGCCAGGTCAGCCTGCTGTCCCATTGACGTGTCTTTATTATTCAAATCCAGACCTCTTATTTTTTTTTTTGGGCAATTCTCTTTTAGTGCGTGTAGTCGAAAATGACGTAGCCAATCACCTGCAATCTTAAGATCTTTATTCACCTTAATTTCATCACCAGCGTGCTATTCCCACCCCTTCCACCTCATCCCACGTCACCTCTTCACACCAAAAGCCGTCTCCCCAAGTAAGCATATCATCAGCCCACACACATTTTATACATGTCCTATGCCTCCTATACACATAGCCCCATAAGCCATAAAGTTCACAAGGACGTAGGCCTTCGGCCCTCCCCCCTCTTATCAATGCATACCCACATCAACTTGGGCATTCTCATTCCAAAATTCAAGATATAATCCTCACAAACTAGTGCTATAATTGGATGATGTCACTCAAAATGGCATAGCATAGCTTGAGGTGTTCAATGTGATCATTCAACAATCATGCCGAATGTCGAACGTTCAATCCCTAGTTTAGTTGTCACCTCACACAGAATGTAGTACCTTCTTCCAGGCTACTTTCTCTCAACGCTGCTACCTTGCTAGGTTTGGACAACTTCAAAAACATGGAGAGTGATACTAGAGTTTCTTGAAAGACTCCATGACACAAACATATTTCGAAAATGAACCCTCAAAAGGATACCCATCCATAGACAAGGACATTTAGCACACATATTAACCAGCATAGTCTAACTTCCTATCCTTCAAAGCTCATATAGAACGAATTTGGCTTATACACAATCCATGTCAACATCATGAGGACAATCAATCATAGTTTACTTGATTCTGCTCAATGAGTATCAGCTACACATGAAATTGGCATGTGGCTACTTTACCAGTGAGGGTACAACCTTATTGCACATTTTGTTTGCACATGTGCATTATTTCTTTTTGTGTCAATTGATGTAAGTTGATTGAAATTGCAAGAGGAGCAATGCTACTCATTGATCAAGGTTGTGAAGTTAATCTTAATGCTGAGAATGGAGAAGAAGAGGGAGGTGTCTTAGGTACTAATAGACAAGCATGCAATGAAACAAGTTAGCTTCACCTTTTCTTAGCCAACTAGGGTATTACACTTAGCAACTCAAGTAAGGTAGCTCATACTTTAATTAGCCAATAGGGGGGGGGGGTGTGGGGATTTAAAACTTAACTTGAGTAAAAGACTGTGTAGTATATGTGTCAAATCTCACATAACCTACTAGCCAACTAGGACGTAAAACTCACATAAACTACTAGCCAACTAGGACATTACAACCCTGAGTAAAACACACTATAAGTGCAGAAGCCCCATAACCTATTAGCGAA